>NW_015172101.1:7263-82802 GCF_001447785.1 Gekko japonicus
CATGGACATTGAAATCACGCAGGACAATCAGTCTAAGGTGTTCCAATGCCCAACCTGACACGGCCTCCACCAGGGATGGCAGGCTGCTGGCCGATTCTTTTTTCATCAAAAAACCAAAGATAAAGTAAAAGCAAAGACAAGTCTTACCTTACAGTAATTATGTTTTGTTGTCATAATTATTACTTTGTTTGGTTTTTAATGTTTTTGCTGTTTTGCTGTTTTATTATCTGCACTATGTGATTATTTTTAAAAGGGAATCTTTTTTTGCCTTACATTTTGTACAATAATGAAAACGTCCTCTATTCTTAAAAAAATAAAAAGGTGTTCAGTCCTTTTATCTTGGTCACATCTAACTATGGGTCTGGCTATGGGGATGGTGGAGGCCAGATAATAATAATTTTTAATGAAATCCTAGTTTTACATTTAAAACGCTAGCTTATCAGTAGGCTGACATTAAATTGTTCAGTAATTTGTCAGTTTTTTGTCAGTATTTGGTCAGTTTTTTTGGAGTTTTGATCAGTAAAATCAGTATTTTTGACCCTCTGACTAGTTTCCACCCCTGCAGTTGCATCTGCAGCACATATGAAAAGAGGTGGAAGTTGAGAGAAATTGCTCAAGTTAATTTGGGTTGCTTTTTATCTTTGCTAAAGGTATAAAGATCTTTTGTCTTAGTTGTATGTGTTAGTCAAACCCAGAGACATTGGAGGATTGGGACTAAACATCAAACCAGCATTCCATATTTTATAGTAATAAATAAAAGTGCATTATATTCTGCTGATGGTTTATGCTTACAACTAAATTAAATTAAATTAAAACTGAATTTCTGGCTACTGAAGATTTACTAAGCAATAAAGAAAAATATATGGGCCTGGATATATAGGGAGATCCATGTGTTTAGGTAGCATGGCTTATTTACTAGCATTACTGAACGGTTGTGTTTATACACACCATCACGAAGGCTGCAATTTGGGTTGGCAATAAAAATTTGTACTTGTATAAGGAAACTCTTGTTTGGATTAACCATGCTGAACAACTACACTGTCACAATCTATAAAATTTAGTAGTTAATGAAAATGGTAAGACTGCGATCATACATTGATCCCATTGATTTCACAGACGTACCTAAAGTATAGTGTAGGTTTGCTGGGTAAAGTTGTATTGTTTTCTTGATCTGACTGCCATAAGTCTAAGGTATCAAAAGCATCCATCCAAGTATGAGAGTGATTATTTTTAACTCATTCTTATCTTTGTGATGGAAACTGGTAAAATGAATGTAAACGTAAGCAATCACTTATGGCATTGCATAAGAATTTTACCAATGGTTTGTGTTTACAACCAAATTTTGGACAATCCATTGTTTTATTAATATTCTAGCCAACTGGTATGGTGTGGTACATTGACTTACATTTGCAGAAAGCTATTTTCAAGTGAAAATTTTCTTTGATTTCCCCCCCCTCTCTGTACTAGACCAATGTGAAGGGTTTCTATCGCACTCTGATCAGTTTCTTGGCTCACAGTAGCTTAACGATGGTTGTCTTTGCACTTTCAATATTATCAAGTCTTACGCTAAATGAAGAAGTTGGAGAAAAGGTAAGTGTGCTGTCTGTTTTAAAATAAGGTTGTGCTTTACGCACAACATTTTTACAACGAATAATATTTTTGGCTGGATGTGGAATTACACCAGCATTTTGTTATAAGGGAAGTGTTGTGAGCCTGTTTTACTATGCGTATCTTTTTACAGCCCCATTACTGTAATTAACATTAGTTACTGCTACCACATTTCAGGTTTTAGGTTTGCCCAGATATAAATAGTTGCATTCTCTTTACAATGTAAAAAACAGAATTGTTTGTTTTAGCTTTTCCATTCCAGAAACATTCATCAGACTTTCCAGTTGATATTCAACATTCTTGTGAATGGAGATGGAACACTTACAAGGAAGTATTCTGTTGATCTGCTCATGGATCTCCTGAAGAACCCTAAGATTTCAGATTATCTTACAAAGTATGATTTACACAATACATTTATCAGTTTTTTTGTCAAATCAGGATATTTTTCAAGATGTTTTTCTGTATGCTTTTACATGTTACCTGTCCAAATAAATATAAATAAATATATAAGAGAATTGTAAGTTTTCAAGCTTTGAAAATTCTTTCCATGAAAAACTCCATCCAAATAGAACTTGCACAGCAGTGAGAAAGTTTTAGCCTTCTCTTTGTTTGCTGCGCTGATTTTCTATTTTCAGGGACTTCCTCACACAGAAGAATGTTTGAATATATGATCATCTGTCTGTTGGCAAGAGTACAGTCTAGGCCTACATTCCATTGTCTTTTCCTACAGCTCTGCACATTGAGGGTTCTTTGTGGTGAATGGATCAGCATTGTCCATGTACAAATGTGAAATTCTGAATATCATTATAAGACGTGCTTATCTGCAGCATTAAGAGGATGGGGCAAATTCTGTTTCCCTGAACTGAAATCTGTTGTTTTGCTTAAGTGGAATGGTCTTATTAAAATAATGAGTATTGGCTCTTTAACTCAGTGTGCCACGAACTGGATATTTGTCACCCAGATCCCAAATATTTCTTTGGTATGTACTTTCTGCAGATAGCATTTTTTACTACAGCAAGCCTTAGAATTAATGCATCTGTATCATGACCCATTAATTGTAACTAGTGCATCAATTAGAAATGGGTTATGAACAGTGAAAATGTTTCATGTGGACTTATATGAAATTCTGCTTTAGTACTTCAACCAAAACAGATACATTTCAACCAAAACAAATGAATTTCTATTTTATGTGTGCGCGCTGATGTAGGTATGAACATTTTAGATCATGCGTCAATCAAGTATTGGGCTTGCTTCATGGAAGGGACCCTGATTCTTCAGCAAAGGTAATTTTATAGTAATAAAATCCAGCTATGTAATTATAAATACCTTTATAGGATCCAGATATCATGCATTTCTTCATTAATTCCAGCTCACCCTTACTGTAAGAAATTAAAGCCAAGCCTTGGAATGTTGATTGCAGCTACAGATATTTACAGATGTTGGGCATTTAGGGTTGTGTTTCATTGCAACACCTACAGTGAGCTTAAACATAATTATAACTATGGCATATATCTCGTGTTACTGTTCTTTAAAAAAAACACTATTTGCAGAATAAACCATATCCCAGCTGTTTTCTAGGACAAATCTTTTTCATTGTACAAACCTTTCATTTACACATATAGTTACATAAGCATCTGCAGTTTTGTCCCAGGGAAGTCTCAATTGTATAGAAAATTGCATTTCTTTGAATAATACTTGTGGTATACCTGTGAGGAACATTCTGATGTTCAGTTTCTCTCTCCAAATTAGTAGATGTTTCCAAAAGACAAAAGTGAGAACTGTCTCTGGTGTATAGACCAGCTACCCATAGATCAGAAGTAGAGAAGAGTTTGCATACAGAAGATTCTAGGTTCAATCCAAAGTATTTCTATTTACAGGCTGAGTAAGATCTCTGCATGGTCAGAATAGCCAGCACTGATCAGTGTGATTCAGTATAAGGCAGCTTCATGTGTAATTTTCTGTTATTTCCTGCTGGAAAGGTAGGATTTTTGGTGGAGAAAACCAACATTTTCAGCTCAGCTCACTACCATTATTCGGGGGGAATAGGGGAAAACAATTTGTTAATGTTAATCCTTTGTTATAATACATAGGCATTTAAAAATGCTTTGCAGGAGAAATCTGAACCAGGCTTTGATACTGCTGTTACGAATGTTTTGCTTAACAAGGTAGAAAACACATGGAACTGATTTTTCCCCCTTTGGCCAGGTATTGGAGTTACTTCTTGCCTTCTGTTCAGTACCAGAACTCCGTCATGTCTTGTGTCAAGCAATCCTGGAGCCAAATATGGCAGGCTGTGGAAGCACAAGACTTGCATCTCGATCCAAGCCTTCAGATCCATCTGTTCTTCTAGTGCACTGGTCAAATCAGCCACTGGAAGCATCTGAAAACTGCTCCACTTTGGCCTTGGAGCTGTTTAGGGAGATTTTTGAGGTACCAAATTCTTTTAATATTGAGCTGTAATCATTTCTCAGTAATAGATTGGGATGCTTGCTCTGCTGTCAGCATTTTATTTGAGACAGTTACCAGTTTCACTTCTAGCCATTTTGTGGTGGATAAGCTGCACAGATTAGCAGGTCTAGCCTAGGTGTTGGCTGACTGCTGTGGCTGGCCAACAGGCCCCGTGATTCCTGCATAGCAGCTGGAAGCCTCCAACAGCCCAATGGGAAATAAATACAATTGGGCCAGAAGTGGTGAACTGCTGCCATTGGGGGAGGAGGGGACAGTTGGACGGCCCAGATGCATAAAGGGAGACCAGAAAGGCAGGTGAGGGAGGGAAGAAGCTGTGGGGACCATATGAGCCCATGGGGATGGGAGCCAAAGTGCCAGCCACGGCAGAGATGGACCTGACAGCTGAGGAAGAGCTAGACGAGGAAGCTGGGGAATGCTGCAAACAGTGGAGGTGGTAGCAGCGCAGATGGTCACAGCAGGAAGTACCCATAGGAGGAGCCAGCAGGGGAAAGCAACAGCAGTGCCAGGACCCAATGGGGAATACCAGCAGAGGAGTGCAGTGGGAACAGGAAGGCAAATGGGTTCCAAGGCCGGAGTGGCTCCAGTGTGGTGGATGAGGCTCGATGTAAGGGACCTGCAAGGAACCTTGTGGTGGAAACCAGGGGTGGGAATGCTGAGGACTAGCCACATGGCATTTGCGGATTGCAGCCATCTTAATAATGTCCTAGATACTGGGGAAGAAAGGACACCAGTGCAGGGGTTTGGCAGGAGTGGACTGAACTGGGAACTCAGGAGGTCAGGCAGCAGCTGTAATAAATAAAGTAGCCAAGGAGGAACAAGAGAGGGTGATTCTCACAGTTTTGGTGTGGCCCCCTGGTCTGAGGCTTTAGCAAGGGAAGTTACAACTGGTTTGTATGAAAACATGTTTGAGCCATTCAGAAATTGTTTCTAAGTAATTCCTAAGTGGCTGTATTGGATTTTATCTAGAGGAACACAACGTTTTTTGGATACTCCATTGAATTATTTCTAGATATTTTCATGGAGAAATCATAATTGGTAGGCAGATTTTATGTATCTGGCACATGGTGCCTTAAACTGTGAGCCGCCCTGAGCCCGTTCGTGGGGAGGGCAGGATAGAAATATAATAAATAAATAAATGTTTAGGTCTAAATTTCTCTACAGAAAGTGTAAAATATAACAGTTTAAAGTTCTGAGCCATGTTGCATTACATCATTGTAAGCAAATGAAACACCTGCATGAATACTAAGAATCTTTCAAAGAATGAAGGCTCCAAAAGACATGGAAATTGCAAGCTAGGGATTTTCCCTAAACTTGTGTACCTTATTAGGTATAAAGACATAAGTAAAGAGCAACTGTAAAATACACCTCTGAAATACAGCCATTTGGAACTAATCAAAATGAAACTATTTACTAGGGGTGTGTGATTCTCCCCCCCCCCCCTTTTTCCTTTTCAGTCTATTGAACCAGAATTTTGGGAGGGCTTCCTTGATCCCAATACCAGTGGAGTATTCAGATCCAGGATTCTTCAAAAATCGGTGTCTAATAAGGCCGAGAAGAAAAATGGGGGGGGGAATTGCACACTGTGGAGGCAGGGAGTACTGTGCTCCCTGTGGGCACAGCTGATCCTGGGCTGGCTTCTCCTGCAGCCCAGTTTAAACCGGGCTGCAGGAGAAGCCAGCCCCCAGCACAGTCAGCACAGAGCTTTTGGTTCCCTGCCGACCCAGCTGATCCTGGATCCCCAGCCCCAGGCTGAGCTGGTGGGAAGCTAAGAGCTCCATGTGGACACAGCTGATCCTGGTCTGGCTTCTGTAGCCCAGTTTAAACCAGGCTGCAGGAGAAGCCAGCCCTCAACCCTGATGGTGCAGAGCTCTCAGCTCCTCACCAACCCAGCTGATCCTGGGCTGACTTCTCCTGCAGCCCAGTTTAAATCATGCTGCATGAGAAGCCAGCCCCAAGCTGAGCTCCCCACTGGCACAGCTGATCCTCAGGCTGTGTTCTGCTGTCCATTTAAATTTTAAAGGGACTGCAGAAGACAGCCTGATGAACAGCTGAGAGGTGGGAGCAAACACAGCCTCTCCGCTGTTTTCAGATATACCCAATCATTCCCAAATGTACCTGGGATTTTTTTTCCCCCACAAGAAAACCGGAATACATTTGGGATGCCAAAATGTTCTCGAAAAATATCGAAAAGTTATTTTTGGGGTATATTTTCAGGTAGATCGAAATGCCCACCCCTACTATTTACATCTGTCTACTTGTTTTAATGCTCAGTAAAAACATTTTTTTTGTCAAAAATGTATCCCTGCATTTTATATTATTTCAGTTGCTGAGCAGTTTCACAGTCTACACTTAAACATGTTTCATATTCTTTTGTCTGCAGATTTTGCAAAAACAACTTGCAAAGTCTTTTTCTATAAACACATTTTACTCTTCAAACTAATTTCATTACTGAAACAATCACAGCCTATCTTCCTCACATACCAACTATACGCTTTAACATTGAAGTTCTTCAGATCTTCAGAATTCCCCTACTTAAATATTCAAATTGTCAGCTGCCTTATTTCTGAGAACTAATTAGAGTTTTAAGCTTATTTGGCAGTTCTTTTTTGGCAGCTGTTTCAATATTAGTTGCTGTAGATTTTCCAGCTTGTGTAGTCGTGGTCTTGGCATTGTAGAACCTGACATTTCGCCATTAGCTGTGACTGGCATCCTCAGAGGTATAACACAGAAAGATGGAGTCAAGGTAAGAAGAAAATTGGTAGGCAGGTAATTTATATCTATTCCAGAAGGTGGGGTAGGACTGATCTTGTAGGAGTCCCCCAGGCTATGAACATGCTAATAGAGGAGCTTTCCTGAGGAGGTTCTGTTTCCTGAGGAGAACAAACATCAGGTTCTACAATGCCAAGACCATGGCCACACAACCCGGAAAATCTACAGCAACTAATGAACTCTGGCCGTGAAAGCCTTCAGCAACATATTGTTTCAATATTGCAAACATATCTTAACAGGCTATCCTAACAGGCCCAGAATATACTGACTTGTGATTATCACAAAGCAGTATGGTGGCACTAGCTGGGGCTGAGGGTTGAAATAAATTTCCCCTCCCCCATAGTTCTCATTCTGTAAGATCTCAAAGGCTTGAACAGAATAACCCTCTACTCCACCTTGATAAGTTCTCAGTGTTTCTTGGAGCATGATCTGTACTTACAGGCTGTGTTTTCAGGAAGGGCATCCTTGTTAATTTAGGAAGTCATATTTTTTGGCATAACTGGTGATTCTGTTAAGTGTATACCTTTGTTTACTGCAAGAATCCTGGTTTACTGCTTTTAAGCTTGACATTTAAGCTACAGGGCTTCCTGGAGGATGCTTCAGTCCTAGATCCTTTCCAGTCCGGCTTTCGCCCTGGTCATGGGATGGATACGGTGTTGGTCGCCCTGACTGACGACCTCCAAAGGCATCTGGATCGAGGCAGTGTGGCAGCACTGTTATTGCTTGATCTGTCGGCCGCATTTGATACGGTCGACCACCAGTTGCTGACCCACTGCCTCGCCGACGTGGGGATTCAGGGGCTTGCCCTTCACGGTTCGGTTCGGGGTTGGGACTCCCTCTCCTGACCTTCGATGGGGCGCCTCTGGTGCCAGCATCGAGGATTAGGAGTTTGGGTGTGCTCTTGGACTCCTCTTTAATGATGGAGGCCCAGGTAGCAGCCACTGCCAAGTTGGCCTTTTATCATCTTCGGCTGGCTCGGCAGTTGGTTCCCTTCCTTGACTGCGATGACCTGGCCACAGTGATCCACGCGACGGTCACCTCGAGGCTGGACTACTGTAACGCTCTCTACTTGGGGCTGCCTTTGTCGCAAATCCGGAAGCTGCAGCTAGTGTAGAATGCGGCAGCCAGGCTGCTGATGGATCTCTAGGCGAGACCATATCCGGCCTGTGCTGAAGGCGCTGCACTGGCTGCCAATAGCGTACCGGATTTGCTTCAAAGTGCTGGTTCTTACCTTTAAAGCCCTCTATGGCCAGGGTCCGTCATACCTGAGGTACCGCCTTTCCCCATATGTTCCCCCAAGGGCACTACGGTTGGGGGACCAACATCTTTTGGTTACACCAGGCCCCAGGGATGTAAAACTCACTGTGACCAGGGCCAGGGCCTTTTTGGTGGTGGCTCCTACCTGGTGAAATGAGCTCCCAGAGGAGATCCGGGCCCTGCAGGACCTTGTGTAGTTCCACAGGGCCTGCAAGACGGAGCTCTTCCGCCAGGCTTTCAAGTAGAAGCCGCTACCACCATTGCGCCGCTACCGCAAAGTGCGGGGATGTCATCGGAGTGCATGATGGCCGAAGGCAGCATTGTCTTGGAATTTGCTTTGTTGTTCTGGGTCCATCTTCCAGAACCCATCTTGGAATTATGAACTTTCAGAGCACCAGCACTTTATTGTAATTTTGTATTGTTTTATTCTGCTTTTAACTGTTTTATCATGGCTTTGTGCCCTTATTGTTAGCCGCCCTGAGCCCGTTGGGGAGGGCGGGATATAAATTTGAATAATAAATAAGTTTCCTTTTATCTTTATCATTTGATGCTGGGCTTTTTCAGTGGTTGTGCCTTGCCTTTGGAATCCCCTTCCCTGTGAGGCTGGCCTGGCTTCCACCTTGTGCTCTTTTAGGCGCCACACTAAAATATACATTTTTACTTAGACTTTTAAATAAGAGATTTTATCTTTTATATGTTTTATGTCTGCTTCTGGCCACTTTATCTACATCATTTTAGGTAGCTAGCTAAGTATATTTTATACTGTGGTGCACTGGCTTGTTTCAATGGCTGTTTTCTGGTGGTTTTGTTTCATTATCTTAGTTGTAAGTTGTACTACAGCAATTCTTCATGGGATCCCTACGGAAATTAACAAATCTTAGGAAACAAATGGATACAGTGATTTTAGTACTTTAAGTAACTCCTCCCCACTTCCAGTGGCTTCTGACAACAAACAAAAAGTTGATTTATACTGCTTATTCTGGATAAAATACCAGATCCTAAATTTCTCCCCCAGACCCTTAAAAATAACAGGCATCAAACGTAACATTTAAGGAACTGGTAGCTGGCCGTGAAGCACAATGGTCATATTTGAATGCTCATTCAAGTGCATTATGTGTAGATATCATAAATTGCCTTATGCTGTTTTTATATATTTTTTTCTTCTTTCAGACATTTGTGGGGGGGTTTTGCATAGGTATCAGGGGGAGAGACATTAGTTAATGAGCTTTTTATCTTCAGTCTGTGATCCAGTCAGTATAAAGGCTTATTATCCCAATGAGAACTGGGGTCCTTGATGCCAGGGTAGGATGTTGCCTGTTCTTGAGGACCTGCCCAGTGCATATTTTTCATTTCTTAAAAAAGGCTTCATGCCAGTCTTTTTCACATGAACAGCCATTTCCTGTTCAATATGGAACTGTATACATTATTAAAACAAAAAGTTGTGGTGGCAGGGTAGGTGGGATCCTAGAATAACTAGAGTGTAGAGGGAACGGTAGGCAAATATATTAAAAGGGCTTCTTGGAGATGTTTTACAGAAAAGGAAATGATGAAACTGTACACTTACCAGTAGTCCAGTATGAACCATGCACAGACTTCTGACAGTACACTACTAAAGCCAATGAAATCAGTGAGCTTAGAAGGATGTAACTGTGCTTAGGATTTCACTGTAAGACAAGTTGGGTGTTCCTGTGTGCCACTTTCTAATGAAGGACCTGTAACGAACAGTGATCAGGCTGCAGAAACTTTATGGATTACTACTCCACACATCATTTATCAGTAATGTTAGGACTATATTTTCAGATATGTAAAAGGGCTTTTTACACTGGCTCTTCATTCTCTTGCTTTGAATTTTGAAGTGTTCCTTAATTATAAAAACTTACCTTTGATCTAGTTGTTTTGTTCAGTCACACAGTCGAGTCCACCTTGATCTAGTAATTGCCTTTGCATGTGTAACCAAACATTTGATTTGATCAGGAGAATAATTTGGCAGCCATAAAATAATGCAATGAAGCTAAAGAGTCCACAACATCGAAAGAGGGTGTTTGTCATGGAGCTTGAGGTGAAGAATGAATGTATTGTTGGACCTAGAAAATTGATCTCAGGAAGAAGTAGGATAATTTATTAATCTATAAGTTGATACCAACAAGCATGAAAATGTTTCCGTTACAGGATGTTATTGATACAGGTCATTGTGCTATGGCTGAACGCTTTGTGGATCTTCTTTTGCCTGTCCTCCTTGACCAACTTCATGTTCTGGATAATTCTCTAGAAGATGTGTTGCTGAAGAAAAAATGTGAAAAAATTGTGAAAGCCATTGACATCCTGATAAATATCCTTGATGCAAACTTCTTGTACCAATAAGCATACTGTGAAACCGCAGTTAACGCCTGCATCTGATAACCTTGTTGAAATGCCTTGAATTAGGTTGTAAGTATGGAAGCTATAGGAAACCATTTTAAAAAGAAATGTTTTAGGAAGAAAAATGATCTCTCACCAGTGTTATACTTTGACTGGGCAGTATACATAACAACATTATCAAGCCATGTTCCCCCCTGCCCTCCCACCGGGGAAGGAAGCCTTCCACTGTCACGCACCTGGTGTTGGGTTGTGCCCCTCAGAGGCCTCAGGATGGGGAGGGAAGGGGGGTTAAATCACTCAGCTCCTCCTCCTCCAAGCCAGAATACCCTCTGACACAATGTTGGTCTCCAGAGTTTTTCGACCTTGGCCTCTTCATTAGAGCCTCCTTTTATACCCTCCTCCTCCCTCTTGTGGGCTTAACTCACCCTCCCGCAGTGGGACCAGTCCCTGCCCATCTCCCTCAGACCTTTTCCATTGGCAGAGGCCACCTCTCAGGCGACAGAGGGCTCTGCCTTCCTGTCTCACGTCTCCTGTCCCGTGCCAGGTGTTCTCCATCCCCAGCAGCAACCTGGCCTCACGTCTCCTGTCCCGTGCCACTTCCGGTGCTGCAGCCAGTCTCCCTGGGTCCACCCACCCCCTTTCTGGCCTCCCCTCCTGCTTCCCACCAGCTGTGTTGCCTCTTCTGGTCCTCTCTGCCTTGTCTCAGCCATTGCTGTCTCTTGCCAGCCCTGTAAGTTTTCTTGTCAGGGCCGGTGGGCTCACCTGGGGGTCGGGCACAGGTGGTCTAGGGAGGCGGTTGTCAGGACCATGGCTGGTGAAGCAATGGTGCTCAGGGCGTTATCCTCCCGCAGCTTGCTGCCAGCCCCAGACAAACATTAAAAATAACTTTAGGAAGTTGTAATGTATTTGATCAAGTTTCCATAAGGGCTGTCTTATAGCTTACAGTAGATACATTTGTTTTTGTGAGTAGCTGGCTTGGCTTGGGGCTGAACAATATACATAAGAAGAAGAGAAATGGGTCCATAGATTTGCAGATACATTGGAGGGCCAACAACAGCTGGAGCTACTTAGGTTGCTTCTCTAGCTGAACATAAATAACACAATTTTTGTTTTCTTGCTTTGTGGTCTTTACCAAGAGGTACATCCGGTAAACTTAGTGGCCTCCAAGTGTGAACTGACCACAAACTTCAGAGCTATGTAATGATGTGCAGACAGCTTATCTGAAGTTCAGACAAATCAAGTGTAGACTTAGATAACTGGAAATTATTCTTTGTTAATTTTTAAACTGAGAGTATATTGGTGGTGTCAGTGCTTATGAAGTTCATTGCTTTTAACCTGTTGTAGTTAACAACTACAGATGTAAAATTTTTGGAAATGCTGAAGACATGGAAAATAATTACAAGGAAAAATGACATATATGCAAAGCTTACTTTTCTATCAAACAAATCATATGTTCCTGCTTTCACATAAAATGCATCATCTATAACTTTAGCATATAAAATTGGCATAGTTAGAGAATTTAACAATATAAATGCCTTAATGTTCTACAAACAAATATACTCCACAAACTAAAGGGATAATAGAGAGCTGATTTAAAGTTGTGCAGAAGTGTGTGTGAGGGGTTTTTTTTTCTGATGTTTTCCTCCCCTCCCCTGGCCTTCATACCTTTCATCGCAACTAACTATGGATCTAAGTGCAAAGATTTTCCTGCTAAATTAAGAGCTTTACGAAGTATCTCTTTTTCTTTTCACTCAAATATGACTATTAATTTGTGAACTGGCACGTAACATATTTTTATGTAATATCTTACAAATCAAAGAGTCTACTTCCTTAACAGAACATACCGCTTTGTGCAGATGACATATTAAAAGCACATGTCACAAAGGTTCTAACAGCTAGCAAATGTACCGACTTGATAGAACACCATTTCACCTGCAGTGGGATTGACTTTGGCTTTGGGGCAAAGTTAATAGACTCTGAAATGAGGTAAGAAAAGTAAAATCACAGGTCTGATCAAATAATTCTGAATTCTGGTTCCATTGAAGGATGAATTTCGATAGAACATTGATGAACCTTAGTAGCTGGCAAGATTTCAGACTGCTTTTCAATTTAAAAAGCTCTCTAAGTGTTCTTAATAAAAATAGCAAATTTTTTAAAATGCCCTTTAAAAACATGAAAATACCCCACCTAAAATTAAATTATAGCATCAATGTCTGTTCGTGTGTGTTTGAAGTGCTGTCAAGTTGCTTCTGACTTATGGCAACCCTATGAATTAACGTTCTCCAAAACTTCCTGTTATTAATACCCTTGCTCAAGTCTTTCAAACTGAGGGCTGTCCAGGCTTCCTTGAGTGAGTAAACCCATTTCATTTTGGGTCTTCCTCTTTTCCAGCTGCCTTCAACTTTTCTAGCATTGTCTTTTCCAGTGACTCTTGTCTTCTCATAATGTCACCAAAGTATAATAGTCATTTTAAGCTTCTAGGGTGAGTTCAGTTTTGATTTGTTTTACAACCCTCTTATTTTCTTTTTGGCAGCCCACAGTAAGCATTAAACTCTCCTCTGAATCAGTTTTCTTCCTGTCAGCTTCCTGTCCATCTTTAACACCATACACACTGATGGGGGATACCATGGCAAGAATTATCTTGGTCTTGATTGCCAGTGGCACATCCTTACACATAAGAATATTTTCTAGCTTCTTCATGGCTGCCCTTCCCAGTATGAATCTTCTGATTTCTTTGACGATGGAGGCAAGGAATAGAAAATCTTGAACGATTTCTTCATTGTCAACCTTGAAGTTGCATTACTAGGGGTGTGCACACACACAAAAATCAGTATTTTTTGGATTCGGGTATACCAAAAAATATTGGTATATACTGATATTCCCGAATCTCAATATTGGTATGATATTGGGATTCAGGAAATAATCAGTATTGCTGAATTTATTCGAATCCATACCTTCCTTCCCAGAGTCACGCTGCAGTAGCACTGCACCTCAGCAACTGAAGGGAGCACATTTAAAGAGACGGTGGTTTAAAGTTTAAATACCTTCCCTTACTTCCCTGAGTTGTGCCACTGTGGTGGCATGCCTCAGCAAGGGAAGGTATGTCTCTTTAAATACCTTCCCTTTCCTTGCTGAGGCATGCTGCTGCTACAGCGTGACTCAGGGAGGGAAAGGAAGGTATTTAAACTTTAAATAACTTCCCTCCTTTAGTTGCGTCTCAGTGGCAGCAATGGAAGGGATGTCTCTTTAAATAGCTTCCCTCATTGAGATGTGCCGCTGCTGTGGCGTGACTCAGGGAGGGAAGGGACAGTTCCCTTTAAATGGCTTTTGCGAATCCAAATCGCGTGCATGTCTTCCTTTCCCAAGTTGTGGCAGGGGCACGCATCAGCAAGTGAAGGGATCACCACATATGTAGTACAATAAAACTTTACAGAGCTATTGTCTGAAATTGCTATATTCTGTAGCTAAGAACTTGTAATTCTTGTTTTAAGCCAACTTCAATTTAGAAATTTCCCTTTGCTCATTATTACAAAGAAACCTCTTTTTCATAAAAAATACACCCTATTGGAATGATTTATTCCTTAAAATATATCCCACTTTTACAAGCTTACATTAATAGTTAAAACATCCCAAGCTGAAAACAAAAGATTCGATGGTAGAAGCTTTTGATATGTACACTGAATGTGGTTTTTTGTCACTTTTCTAGCAAACTTGCTGCTGATGTAGTATTAAAAACACTGGATCTTATGAGCAAGCTTAAGCAGCTGGTTCCTAGTATGGAAGTCAGTTTTTACAAAGTTCTTCAGGTAAGTTTTGTGTCTAAATCATTGAGATAATGTGTGTTTGAGTGGTGGCTCTCAGTTCTAGCAAGCTATAAATATTTGTGGTCAGTCATAGATTTTGAAAACATGTGTACTATAGCTTACTTTTCCCAAATAGTTCAGAGAGAATATATTTATGAAAATCATGTAGATAAAATATGAGGTCACACCAACCCCCAGTTCAAATAATAACTCTAGTCTGATGTAAAAATGAAATTGAATTAAAGATTGTTTATGGTGCAGTGGTGTAACTGTATCAAAACAGTATCTAGTTTCTGTAATGTACACCATTGTTGTTTCCCGTGGTAGTGAATGAACAGATCTGGCAACTTTCACTTTAATTCTTGGGTGTAAGGAACAACAAAGATGATAAGGGGTATGTGCTAATCTTTTCACTGGAAAAAGTACTTGTGATCAGTAAAATCTAGTTTTCTATCATAAGAGTACATAGATACAGTGAATGTATAAATCATTTTATTTTTATGTGCTTCCCTTTCCTGCTGTCTGTCTTTATAAAGAAACTAATTCTATGAACTAACAAGCAATTTGTGTCTAGGATCAACATTTGGTTTCGCCTTTGGCTTTTGCTTTAACTTCAGACCACAGAGAACAAGTTCAAGCGGGACTCAAAATACTCTTTGAAGCGGCCCCATTACCAGATTTTCCTGCCATAGCGTGAGATTCTTTCTTTCACATTAATGTTTGTTTTACTGTTTTCCTGAAGCGTTTACTGTTGCTGATAGTTTTTGGCCCTACATCCTTCTTAAACATTATTGTATATACTTTGTCATTACATGTCCTTACTCCTGAATGCATCTTTCTTTTGTGAATGTTTGTTCCCCAAATAGGCTTGGGGAAAGCATTGCAGCCAATAATTCTTACAGACATCTGGAAGCAGAGCATGTACCTAAAAGGAGCCACATGCAGGCGGCTACAACTTGTGTTAATTCAAAGAAGGGTTCTACTGTTTGTCCTCCAAATGAAGATGCTGCAACTTTCAACATTCAGGACCTGATACAGAAACTTCAGTCAGGCCTGGAGGTTAATGGCTTTTTTTAACACATATCTTGTAGGATAAAAGCATCTTTTTCTTGGCTAATATAAATGCAATGAAGTCTGTTCCAATCTGCTACGATCAAGTCACACCAGTTTCTGTAGAATTCATTGAACAAAGGAAGGGTGAAGTTGTACAAAGTCAAACTGCTAGGAAGATTGGAGACAGCCCTTCAGTATGAGACTTGAACCTACCAACAGCCGGGGATTCAGTCCACTGAAATGAGGTTATGATTGGGTGGCTCAACTTGTGCATATTGGAGTTACATTCTAAAGGTACAATAGGTAGAAACGTGCCCAGAAAGCCAACCATTTCCTATTTGGATCTGACAACACGTCCAAAAGCAAAAATACATGCTACAGAAGCAGCAGCACTGACAGTTGATAAGAAGTGACGGGGAGGAAGTTGCTGAGGTAACATAATGAGAATCCTAAGCCCGTGAACACTTAATTATGTGATAGAAGCAAAGAGGGCATTCTTCGGTCTGCATTTGTAATAAAGAGTCGGCCTATTAGTTTGTTTAAATATTGCTGGAAGATTAGGCATTTTCCCCTTCATAAAGATACTGTCCAAGAACACACATTAATAAGATCAGTGACTTCCAGTGAGTATCAACTTGTAAAAGGGATGCTTCTAGTGCCTTGAAGTATGTTTACTATAGAGCCGTCTGTATGCTAATAAGATAAAAGATAAATATTTCTGTTTTCAATGCAACATTTATGCTGAGCAGAGAGGACTATTTATAGAAAAATGTCAATGCAATTACATGGATTCAATTAACACTTTCCTTGAACACAGTTAGGGAGCTGCGGTGGCTCAAGTGGTTAAGACGCTGAACTGCAGGCTCTGGAAGGTCAGTAGTTCAGCAGTTCGAGACCCGGGTCCCTCATGACGGAGTGAGCTCCCGTCTCTAGTTCCAGCTCCTGCCAACCTAGCAGTTCGAAAGCAAGTGTGAGGATATCTGAGATAATGGCTGTATATGAGCAGAAACTATCTGCATTAGCAGTGAGTATGTGTTTAATATGCATATTTGTTTTATGTGCATGTTTTCTGCTATCTGCAATTATTTTTTTCTGTTTTTAGTCCAAAGAAACTAGATTGCAAGACCTTTTGGAAGCAAAGGCATTAGCTCTTGCCCAAGCTGATAGACTCATTACCCAGTATCATTGTCAGCGAGCTCAAGCTGAGTCAGAGGTGGGTAAAACCTGAAATAACCACATGCAAATTAATTTTTTCACAGACACCAGTCCAAGATGGCTTATTATTATTATTATTTTTTAAGTCTGTTAAAACTTTCCTAAGGCCATCTGGTTTTGCATATCTGTAGTGTCCTCAGGGTTAAGTTGCTTTGCAGTGTGGACAGTCCAAATTTTAAGCCTTAATGTATTAAATAGGCATTAGCATTAAAAATGGGAGCTACTGATCCAAAACAGTTCCAGGTAGTCAGCTGAGTTGGTCTGAAGCAGCAGAACAAATTTAGAGTCCAGTGGCACCTTTAAGACCAACAAAGGTTTATTCGACATATGAGCTTACATGTGCATGCACATGAAATTGAATGCACACCATTCCAATGTATTTGAAAAAGTATGCGTGCACGTGAAAGCTCACACCTTGAATAAACCTTTGTTGGTCTTAAAGGTGCCACTGGGCTCTAAATTTGATCCAAAATAGAATTCCCAAAGACCAAATGTAGTTACATAAGACATGTGTGTTATGGAACTGAACAACAAATTCTTAAGCCCTCCTAATTTTCTCTACCTTTTTAAAAAGGTTAGAACCCTGGCTTCTATGTTGAAGGATGCCGAACGCAAAAATGAAGATCTTGACGCATTATTGAAAGCACAGCAGGTAGAATCTGAACGAGCCCAAAGTGATATTGAACAACTATTTCAACACAATAGGAAGCTGCAAACTGTAGCCGAAGAACATGAGATACTTAAAAGATCTTCTATTGACCTTCTTCAAAAGTAAGGCATTAAACTGCTGTGAAAGATGCATAATAAAACACACACCCCTCTGAAAATCTGCACTCACTGAGTCTGTGTGTGTGTTAAAAATCCTATGATTATAAAATTGATATGAGATACTAATTTTTGATTTATTTACCTGTGTGGGTGTTGGGAGCAGATGTAACTTATGTAAAATATACTGCTGTCTATATGATGTAGTCTCTCAGGAAGCCACCTTAAACAGGTTGCAGGGTAGGAATGTTATGAATAAATAACACGTTGGTTTGAGTCTTTGGCATGGCTGCCATGAAACATTAAATCTTAGCATGTACCTTGTGATAGTCATTATCTGTGTTCAAATCTGATCAGGGTTTCATTGGAGACTTTTACTGATTGATCTGTGTTATCCACGTGCAAATACATATGTGAATGAGTCTCATTGGAAACCTCTAATTTTGCAAATAGACAGGTTAGCACATGGCACTAATGAAAACAAATCACATAACACTAATTCATTTTGATGATCACACTTTAAACTTTACAGGCATGAAAGCACTGAAAGGCAATATAAAGATCTGCAGGTGACATGTAACTCTTTAAATAAACAGCTAGAGACAATAAAAAGGCAGAAAGAATCACTCGAGCAACAGAATGACAAGTAAGTTCAGCTCCTCCCTTTAATAACTTTTTAAAGGTGCTTATTTTTGTGGGGTCGCAGTAAATATTTCAGTTTTTATTTGACCTAGCTTGTTAATGTACTGAGTATGTTTTAAAGTGGATATTTCATGGTTTGATCTTGGTTTTTCTCAAAAGTTTTGTAATGTGGTACTAGTTTGAATGTTAGACTGAGACCTGTAAGACGCAGGTTCAAATCCCCACTCTCTGGCTGAAATTCAGGCCAGTCATTTAGCCTAATCTACCTTGCAAGGTGACTGAGTGCTCAGTGGAAAGAGAGCAGAACTGTGTGTGTTGTCATGAGTTCTTTGAAGGAAGATTGGGATAAAAATATGATAGCTATAAGATGGTCATATGACTGTGCAACAAAAATTAAATATTAATGCTCTGAAGTTTATTTTTGATGTATACTATAATACTTTAGAGCATTTTGAATTTATGACAAAGGTATAGCAGTATTTAATATTTGTTTTTTCCTTTTTGCTTGCCTGACCCACAGCCAAACCCTAAGGGAGAGCTTAGTTGCTAGGTACTTTGCAGACTCACAGATGTATTCCATTATAGAAAGAGGGTGATAAATGCTAATACTTTATTTACCTTTTTAATAAAGCTGGATATGCCTGTTCTGAGAATCTGTAAATCTTTCTACAACATTCTGCAGTTCATCTTTTTGATCAATAGCTATGACAGCCGAGTGCCTGTTATTTCATTCCACTTGAATGGAAAGCCTGCCATCTTAAACCTAATCTTTCTTAGGAGCAAGCATATGCACGGTTGTCTTTCTCTAATACTGACTCTTATACTTGTCATTCTTCTACCATGTAATCTTTATCAGTATCTAAACTAGAGACAAGTTTGGAGGCAATAATAAAAGAGAATCCCGCTGTTTTTCTTGCAAAATAAATCCTATTGTTGTTAAGTGGAGAATAGCACCCCTTAAATTTCACAATATTTGCTCCTCTTTGGGACAGTTACTTTCCCTTAAAAACTGAAATTGCTCTTAATCATTTCCATTGCTTTTTTTTTTAAAAAAGAACATATATATACCTTTTATTCACAAAACTGGACTCTTCAGTCACACTAGGCCTAGTCCAAGAACACAGTAGTCTTCTAATCTGGACCTCCCTCTCTAGCTATTTGTTCCTGTCGGTAGAAGTCAAAGCCTTCTCACACCTTGCTGTGCACAGATCACTTGAAAGATTATCTGTGCGCTCTACATGGATGGACTTTCCCAGGCCTGCTCCTTGACAGGCAGAGACTGCCAGGATGTGGGCAGAACAGCAGTGTCTTTACTGACTGCTAGGGAGGACAGGAGTAAGTGGCATGGCTTTAATCACCTGCTGGTTTCAAAAATTGTAAGACCTGTTGTACCATTTTAATATATTGTGACTGGAAGCTGGAGGATTGGAAGATGAAAGAGGGGCAGAGCTTGCCCCTTGGACAATTCCTGAACAATGATTAGGGGCAGGGGAAGAGGTATAATTAGTGTGGAAACGTATAACGAAGAGAGTGGATTTTTAAATGTTCCTTTCCAATATATTTTTCTCTTGTCAGTTTGGGATACATTCAATACTCCAAAGCTGTCGCCACTTAACTATGCCATGCCACTAAAAGCAAGATGGTATTCCATTTGAGTTCAGCATTAGAGGTGCCATAAAAGTATCATCCAGAATATCATATACACCAGGGGTCATTTCATAGAAAAAGAGGTGCAGGAGCTCATTAGCATAACTCATTAGCATAACTTATTTGCATATTCCACATACCCTGACATCACTGGAAGTGTGTCAGAAGGCAACACCCACCGCTCAGGCTCCACTGGACTGTTTTGGATTGCTAGCTATTGCGGGGGTGTGTGTGTGCAGATCTGTCCTCGCAGAGGAGGGAGAGCTTGTACCTGAACAAAACTTGGTCTTAAAGGTGCCACTGGACTGTTTTGGACCGGGGGGCTGGGGGGGGGCTCTGCAATTTACCTGGCTGCTTCTTGCTCTGACTGAGGGCTGCTGGGAGCAGGGGGTGTGGCTTGTTGCATGTGCCCGCCCCTGGGCTCTTTGCTGCCGGAGCTCCGCTCCTGTGCACTCCTGCAGGAAATGACCCCTGATGTACACATACATACATATCTGATTTTCTTTCAAACATAGTCTTAAATGTTTTTAAAGTTTTTTTAAACTTATCCAAGCATCTAAAAACAATTCTAGGGTTGGATTCAAGAGTTGTTAAATGGAAAGGGGACACAGTTGTCTCTGGTGCCATTTTTTTAAAAAAAGCCTTAATCACCAAATGATTTTTTTTTCTTTAAATATGGACATTTTTAAACAGTATGAGGAAAAATCAGGTTTGTGTAAACTTCCTTGTTCTAAGGCAGCAATTCATATTGAATTTCCTCTTGTCATTCAGAGGGTGATGTACATTCCTAGGCTTCTATGCAGTAGGAATAGATAGGAATATAATACATTCAGATCCCTGTAGGTATCCCAGAATTAGACTTTTAGTGTTTCCTGGCATACTTATTTGAGGGTGGGGGAAACCCCAACTGATGATTTTGTCGATAGGGAGAAGGGGAATGGCTTATTCTGCAGCATTTTACAGTTGAATCATAAGATAAGATCTATGGTTATTTTATGTGACTGTCTTTTATGACTGTCAAATCGACTACTGAAGTAAAAGAAGAAACACCAGTTTTCAAGAAAGTGAAGCTGAGTTAATATGCCATTGTTTTAAAATAGGAGTGTTATTTTATGTCCAAATGTCCATTGTATTCTAGATAATACAATGGTAGGCAAACGTTACTGTAATACACTGATGAATGATGGAAACTTCTCACATCTTTGTTCTTCGGTGGAACTTTAATTTTTGTACCTTTCAATTTTTCAGAACTGTATCTCAGCTGCTAGAAACTGAAGAGCGTAGAAAAGAATTACACAAACAGCTTCAAGATAAAGAGGGAAAAATATCAAGTAAGTTACTGTTGAAGTATGCCAGCCTCTCTCATCTTCATCAGGACAAACACAGACTGGAAAATATTGCTATTCTGTTTTCTGTGTCAGCGTCAGGTCTGAAGGACAGCCCATTCCCAAACATGCATAAAAACTGTAGCTTCTTTAAGTGTATCCCGTAATTACTTTTGCTTAAGAAGTTGTAATTGCATTGCTTTTGCATAAGTAATGCTACCCATTTTTGTTCTAATAAGCTATACAATCCAAAGTCATTTTCTTAGGTACTTGCTGAAGTTTGGACAGTAGCCTGTTCTCTCATCAGGGCCCGCTGCAGTGGCCTTGTAGTAGTACGGGGATATTTTCTGATTTACTTTTGTGCTTATAAATATGATTAGGTTTCCTTGTTTAAAATATGTGTATGCTGTTTTCATTTTGTGGCATTTTCCATTAGAATATACACAATGTGACAGTGTAAAACAGTGACTAAAAATGAAGACAACAGGATTAAAATAGCAATGTGATCTATACAGAAAAAAGAATAAACTTAATTCTAGAAGATGAGTGTAATCATTTTGTTAAATCATAAAATGGTAACAATTATAGATTCTAGCCCTAGTAACACCAACTGTAAAAAAAAAACACCTTATAATTAAAAGGTTAAAGATAGGATCTAAAAAGAATCTGACATTGTAAACAGTCTCATATGACATCCAGCCAAAATAAAGGCCTGGGCAATTTTTTTAAAGGCTTAGTACTGTCCTATCTGAGTATATTCAGAGGTACATTTAGTGTTTTTTTCCCCCAGGTAAGTGGGCATAGGGTTGAAGCCACAGTCACCTCACACCTCAGGTATGTGACTCATGGCTTCAGATGATAACCTCAATCTTAGCCAAGCTGGATGGGAGTAGGTGATTATAACATCCAGTTGAATCCCTCTAAATATATTATTATACAGGCCTGAGATCACATGCAAGTACTTTCTTTATCTGGCCTAAGAGTAAATCTTTTATCATGGCCCAAGAAGCACTAGTTATTTCAGTAATAGTACAGCTCATGTGGGCAGTAGGACTATAGTAGCTAATTTAAGACAAACAGCTTCTATTGTATGTTTTGAGTGAGTTATTATTTTCAAGGTGAGGCTTTTTAAAAAAATGAAGTAGCACTTTTCCACTTTGGTGGAATAAATACATGCTTTAATAAAGCGTATTTCTTAAATAGTTCCTTTAAGATCAAATGTCTCCACAGGTTTCTGCAGCAGGGTATTTTTGGTTAGGCAGGCAGCTGTTGAAGACAAGTTATTAGTGTTCAGTAGATGGCAGTGCTGTGTAACTCATTTAACTGTAACTGATGCAGTATCTTAACCAAAAACATGGTGTTGTCTTACTAATTCTTCAAAAGGTTTGCAACAAAAGGTAAAAGTTCAGGAAGAAAAACTGAAAGCAAGGGAGAAGGAAAAAATAGATATGGAAGAAACTATAGACATCCTTAGAAAAGAATTAAGTAGAACAGAGCAGACAAGAAAAGAACTGAGTATTAAGGTAAGCAAAGTTCATGTCCAATGTAGTACTTTTCTGGAAGGGATGAGGAACAAAACAGACTGGAAAGGTGAAATTTCAAGGTTTTCCAAGCCCTTTATCCAGTCCCATTGAGAAATCTGGCAGCTTTGTGTTGGATCTGTGAACAAAAGAATCACAATGCTTTCACCAACAGTTCACTCAAGCCTGGAAAAGTTGGTTCTGAGAACTGGAGGACACTTTTAACCATGTGGGCCCAGTCGGTGTGCCCCGTCAGTGCAGATCTGCTGATGGAAGAGGCAGGAAGAGTGATTTTGTCGTCCCCCACCCCCCCTGCAGTGCCCCTAGCATGCATGGCTGTTAGTCCACATGTGTCCTGCAACTTTGGGAATCAGTTTTCCATGGGTGGACTGAACTGCTTGGGTTGGGATAATGGGAAAAATGAGCAATGATTAGTGGTTTGTGGGATGTCTTAAACCACACTGCTCAGAGTACACCTAGATACAGTTACTGTGTATCTTCCCTGTCTTTGTTGATTATATCTGGTGAGGATGATGGCAATGGCTTTTTCTGCCCTGTCTCCAAGTTGCAAGCTCTTAGCCATTTCTATGGAGGCATGGTTTGCCCACTTTATGGGAAAGATAAAATTATTTATCAACATCTAAAGCAATAGTATATTATCATTTTAATTAGGAGGGGCAATAATGCAGCCTTGCATACTACTGCTAGCCTACTTTGAAAAAATTATTGTAATAAATCTTCTTGTTCCCAGAACAAATCCAGAACATCATTCCTTTGGCTATTATATTTGTTTATTCATGTGCTACCTTTTTATTCTAAAGTATACTGTATTCTGTGCTTCTGAAAGCAATCCCACACTTTGCTGTCCAACCCTCTGTTTAATAAGTATTCCTGTTCTTATGGCTCCCCTTTATCCCCGTTTACCCAAGTGTTGCCTTTCTGGAAAACCACCGGGCATAGACATAAATGCATGTTTCTTCCTTGGCTTCTTACACATTAGCCACAGTCTCAAGAGACAGCATTGCCTTTCCTCCAGGCATCCTTTCCTGGAATATTGGGTGATTCCACTTGCTTTAGGGATATAAATTTCCTGTCCTTTGCTTCATCTATATAATCTAGCCAGTGCGGTGCAGTGGTTAAGCGTGGTGCACTCTAATCTGGGAAACTAGGTTTGATTCCCCACTCCTCCATATGAAGCCTGCCGGGTGACCTTGGGCCAGTCACAGTTCTCTCAGAACTATCTCAGCCCCACCTACCTCACAGGGTGCCTGTTGTGGGGAGAGGAAGGGAAGGCAGTTGTAAGCCACTTTGAGACTCCTCATGGTAGAGAAAAGCATGGTATAAAAACCTACTTTTCGTCTTCATCTGCCAGATAGTAATCTGAAGCCTTATATCGTTTACATGAGACCTATTTTATGAAAGAGTTAAATTAATGAGTACTTCAGTCAACTGTGCCACATGGCTGTAGTCCTGCACAGGTTGCTAGATAATGAGCAAATATATATACTGGAGAATGATGATGAAATAATACATAATGTTTACCCTAGGCATCTTCCTTGGAAGTTCAGAAGACACAATTGGAAGGGCGACTGGAAGAAAAGGAGGCTTTAGTCAAACTCCAGCAAGAAGAGCTGAATAAACATTCTCACATGATAGCCATGATACACAGTTTAAGTGGTGGTAAACTAAGTGCAGAGACTGTTAACCTCAGTTTATAGAACCTGAATATCTAGAACTGTATTTCATCCAAAAAGACAACTAAAATTAATGTAAATCTTCAGTATTATGTAAAGGAAATTCTATTTTTGGTCAGTCTTGAACATTACTCTAGTAAAGATTGTGCCTTTTTACAGTATATAGATCAACTTTTTTGATGACTCAATTGTCCCACATGTATCAGCTACAGCAGGGACCTCATTTCCTGGCTTGATAAAGCAGTTTTTAACCGGTATTTTGAAAATCGGCAGATATCTTTGGTGCACATCACTCGTAATGGAACTTGGGAATGATGATCCACTTCTAGGCTGATTTTTACAAGTATAGGTTTTTAAATATGGTTTTAAATGCTGTGTTATATAAATTTGTAAAGCAGAATCCAACTATCAAAGGAAAATATACAAAGCTGCTTGTATACCAAGAAATGAAATTTAAAATATTGCACTACACTATATATTGCGTTAATGTGCTAATAGAAGTGTCCTAGCCTATTCATCTCTAATAACATGTTAATGTCTAATTTTTGTATATGACTTAGTCTTTATTTTTCTGTGTTAAATACTGTTCAGTTCTTTGAAGTATTTCTTAGTTCTTCAGTTCTCTGAAAATATCTGTTTCGTCTGGAGCTGTCAATGCTGCCATCTTTATTGTCTCAGGCTGTATACAGTCACTTTTGAATTTTTGTTATGTAACTATATTTCCCACACTTAGGTGTAGAGATAATTTTGTACACTTTTAAGCCACTGCCTGAATATTTAATAAATCAACTCTGCCTAAACATTAAAGTAATGGCCTTTGAGAACATAATCAGCTTGTTCTGGAAAGGCAAAAGCATGCATTTAGCTAAAGTTCAATGTATGTCCCCTGTATTTTTTAATTCAAAAAATAATCTGTCATTATTTGGAGACACCACAATTCTAAAACTCTTATTACTCTAATTTCACTTGGTGCACTGATGTTAAGCTGCAATGTCAATAAATACCTTTTAAATATACCTCTTAAAATACCCTTTCCCTTTAGTTACTGCATCTTAATCTTTTACTTTGCTGTTCGGACTTGAATCAGTTACACTTTATAAAACTTCAAACTAATTGTCTCCAGCTCAATAGTAGCTTTTAACTTTTTAATGAACTGGTAGCTTTTAACATTTTGTGAAGTAGTTATTGTTCATAGATGTCTCTTCATAACTTTTTCAAGATACCATTTGTCCTTGAGAAGGGAAATAAAAAAATATACTCCAGATTTGTATGTATTTTAATGTATTCTGTATAGGCAACATGCTTGGATCTCATGTACATGGATTTTTTTTAAACCCTCATTTAACGTATTTATACTGATGATAAAATATGCTTTATTTAAAGAAGGTTGAGAAAAGCTGTTCTCTGTGGCCACAAATGAGGAGTGGGAGACGTGTTATTAAATAAAATACTCTTCCCAATTAAAAAATAATCTGGAAACATGTTTGGAAGAAGGAGCTGTAAAATAATCTTCACTGTGACCTGCCAGATTTCTGTATGCAAAGATTTTTGTGTGTGGAAGCATATTCTATTATCTAGTCTGTTGTAGAACATCCTGGGGGGACAGAGCCTGGACTGTTGGTGCATGGCAAGCAGTAACACCAGCTTCTATGAAGAGCTACCTTCTGAATGTGGACCAGCTAACCCAGTGCACCAGGTTGGCTTGGAGTAGTTCTGGTTACCCTCACACTATCACTGTACCACTGGAGAGGCAGTACCTTTAGGTACTATGCAGTGGGAAAGTATTGTCTCTCCCCTGCAGACTCAGAGAGATCTGGTGGTGGAGAGCGTTTGTTTTTATTTGACAACACTGTCTTAAATTCATCACAGTCCCAGTAAAGAATACTGAATGACATGGACGAATGATTGGAGTCGTCTGTATGAGCCACCCTTTTTGTGTGCTGATATTGGAGTTTCTTAATAAACTTTTACTTTTGTTTTAATTTTCAATTAAATAACAATGCAAAACAATACAGATACATGTCTGAGGAACAGCTGTGTTGGGTTATGATTGCCGAAACGAGAATCTTGTGGCAACTTTTTTGGCATAAGCTTTCTGGAGAAGTGGGTTCTAGTTTCCAAAAGCTTAGTCCATTATGAATGTGCAATAAATTCATTATTATCCCATACCAAAGAATGCTGAACTTCTGCTCTCCCCTAACATCTCTGGTCTACTTAGAAAAGTCACCCTGTGGATTCTTTTTTTTTTTGGGGGGGGGGGGTACCATATACATACATATGGCAAACAAGGCATTTCTGCTTTTTAAAAAATGAATATTCTGAAGCTCTTTGTCTGATGATGCTCATTGAATTTTGTTAGTGTTTTACTCCTAGTGCTGCCAGCATCATTTCTGCTGTTCCACTGCCTCCAGAGATTCAAATGCCTGGCTGGGTGATTTTCATCTGAATTTTTTTCTGATTTACCAGAAATCAAAAGGCTGAAGAATACTTAGTTGCTGTTTTAAATGCTGCAGGACAATTGCATTTGAATTAAATCTTCCCTCTCCCCCAAATCTGTCCTAATTGCCCCAAACAGTCAGCAGCCTTTGGCACTGCCTTAAGGCAGATGCCTGCAGAGTATTTGGCAGTTAACATGCCGTTCTGCCAACCACTTAGAAGAAGAAGACGGAGTTTGAGTGGCTCTTGACAGGTGCCTAGAGCCAGGCTGATCTCCCTTCTGCCAGATTATGACAGGTAAGAGGAATGCTACTGGGAAATGGGTTCATGGACTCTGCTTGGGAAGCAGGAAATCTGACTTTATGCTTTGATATGTGGATTGATGCTGCCATGGGCTCATGGACCCTGACCATATTGAACAAGCTTAACCTAATAAAAGTTTAAGACTTGGAGAATAGGGAGACCCTCACCTTATTGCAGTTGCCATTGTATCACTGTCGCCATAGTCCTTACCATTTCTACTGCAGGTGTGTCCCATTGATTTCAATGCAATTTACTTCCAAGTATACGAACACAGACTGTTAAACACACTAAAAGAATTTTGATACAGCCATAAGTATAATCATATCAGGTTTGTTTGTTTGGGGTGTTTTAGCAGGGACCCGATGGACACTGGCAAGATAACTACATAAATATAAAGCAAAGGCGAATTACACATGCAGCATGCTCTATACAATTTAAAAAAACAGAAAAAATTGAATTTCTAGTTAGCCAGTTCCACATCTTTTAAATTTGGCTGAGAGAATTTCAGATGAACCCTAAACTGCAATCCTTTGACTATAAATGCTTCCCTAAGAGTCACCCCAGATAAGATACTGGAATATCTATGGTGGTTCTCTAGTAGTTTTAATTAGTCGTAGCCATGTAGAGACCACCTCATGAGGAATGGGCTTCCAGAATTTGGGAAAGAAAGTTCAGTTTTCTCATCTGATATTTTCCTTGGAATTATTTGCTTTAAGCAAATGTGTGTAATCTGTGTCTTTTTCCTAACATGGCAAATGCCAACTCTTTAAGGCCACGTGAGACTGGGAGAATGGTTTAGGTGGGATAAATGTTTTCTCCCTCTTATGAGACCTATCCAAATTGTTGACACTGGCTAGTATTTAGCTAGAACAAATACTTGACAGAGATTGGGTGAGAGATCCTTCACATTCTCCCTCTGAGGTGGAGGCCATCTTGTGGGTGATTTCCATCCATCACTCAGGGAGGTAGGAACAAACTCAAACTTCCTGTTTCCTGTGGTGTTAGTCACCCTAGTTTCAGTTTCTTTCCTGGCTCACTAGGGGAGAGCACATAGGTTTAGGCTTTGCCTCACCTTTTACTTCATTTTAATACTACTACTTGCTCTGTCAAGTTTTTTTCTTCCTACCATTCTTCTAGCTCTTTAAAAAACACACACAAAAAAACCCCTTTACCCGTTGTTTCTGTCTCTCTCCTCGCTCCTCCCTCCCCCCCCTGTCTTACAAGGCCTGGGGCTATCTCTAAGTGTGCTTGCCTTTCGCAGGATTGCAGACCCTCTGCCTGAATGGCGATAGAGAGGGCACAGACGGCTTTCTCCACTCCGGAGAGCCAAGTGGCCAGAATTGCAGAGATCGATCGTGCGGCCGAAAAAAGGACCATGTCAGCCAAGGAGAAGTGAGAAGGTGGCGAGGCGGCCAAGCACGCCAAATTGGGCGCGCAGGCAAAGCCAGCACTAACTGGTGGCCATTTTGAAGGACACTGGAGAGCCGCCGGAAAAAGTCAGGACCGACACTCAATGCCCGCACCAGCAATGCCCTAAAAACTCTGGTCAGGGTGAAAGCCCATCTCTAGGCCAGAATGAGTCCTATGGAGGGGAGGAACGATCCGGATCTTCACCTGGTAACGTACCTGATGACGAGTCTCCCCCCCCCCTCACCAAAGATAATGCTCTACCTCGGAAAGGCCATCAGGGAAGAGCTTACCCAGTCCAGAGATCACAGGGAACCTCGCCCAAGGTCTCCCCCCGTTTCCCCCCCCTCCTCCTAGGGGAAATAAGGGAAATCGTCCCTGGCCCACTAAGGCAGCACAAAAGAGTCTTCCTTGGGAGGGATGCCTCCCTGAGTTTCTGGAGGATGAGTATGACTCTACCTCCCACACCCCCAGCAATCAGGATGACGGGGAATTCTCCTCTAATGATAAGGAAGAACGAAAACCACCAACCACTGATTAATCATTTAGATTTTTCAAAGGGGAAGACATCACCTACTTATTATCTAAAACACTCTCTGCACTCCACATACAAGGTTCCCAATCCGTTGGGGATACCCCAAAGGATGTGCAGGGTAAAGGTGATGGGGCAGAAATCACAGAAAATCCCCCCAAAAAAATCCCCCCCCCCCCCAGTCAACTATACTGAAATGGCTTTTCCATTCCCTGATTTTTACACCAGGAAAATGAAAGCAGAATGGGAAAAACCTCTTTCCCACAGACCAGTTCTAGGGTCCGTTAGGATACTTTACCCTGTTTCTTCATCTGTCTTAGATATTTTGCAGGTACCGATGGTGGATGCTCCAGTGGCACCCCTACAGTTGTCGGGCCTGGTATCAGAGGATGGGCATGGCAGCCTTAAGAATAACTTTGACAAAAGAGCGGAGATGGGCCTTCGAAAGGCACACAGGTCACACAGCTCCCAGGTCATTATTCTTTATGTTCTTAAAGCTTTTTGTCGTTATCAGTTTCTTCTATCCTAGTATACCAGACGGAGCCTAAGTGAGTAAATTCTGTTATCTGTTTTATCTACTTCCTGTTAGTACTTCCGTGGTAATTTTCTTTGAATGTTTACTGGTTATTATAGATTTCTAAATTTTTCATGCTGTTAGTGTTTAATCTAGATACTGCTTTCGGAGCACCTGAACTGAAACTAGGGTGACTCCCACCACAGGAAACAGGAAGTTTGAGTTTGTTCCTGCCTCCCTGAGTGATGGATGGGAAATTACCCACAAGATGTCCTCCAAACCTCAGAGGAGAATAACCCCTCACGGTGAGTAACCAGTGGTCGATTTCATCCCACTTCGCTTTAAGAGAAGTGATCATATTCTAATACCTAAGTTAGCCAATCTTTGGATACTTAAATCCAGTGACTGGCGCTGTGAACAGGCAAGATCCCCTCAGCACAAGCCCAGAGCATTCCCACTGAAACCAAGCCAAGGACAAAGGGCACCATTTCCCCTCAGTTCTTTTACTGCTGAGTTGACAGGAACACTTCTAGCTTTGCTCCTGTTTTTTGACATTTCTTTTGAATCGTCCCTGTGAGTCTTCCTGGGATTGCTGTTTCAGCTGGGTCTGATCCCCTTTTTTCTTTGTGCCTCTGTTATGGCCCCAAGAAATCTTTATTTAAGAAGTGCCTATAATGTGGCACGAAAAGGCTGTACTCAGATGAGCGCACTCTCTGTTTAATCTGCCTTGGGGAACCTCATGAAGAACCCTCTTGCCGCCTCTGTCAGCAATTTACACCCAAGGCCAGGGCAGACAGGGCTTCTTGCCTAAAGACAGCCCTTTGGGAGCATGCCCTCTTGAGTTCCAATAAGCCAACAGTGAAGTCATCTTCCTTGCGTGAACCCATTCTGAGGGCCTAATCCATGGCTTCACCCAGTTGGTCCTGACCCCAAATCCGCATTGTTGTCTGTCTGTGATTGTCTATGAACCAACAGCTCTTCTGAGCCTCCAGTAAAGATGGCACGCTTGAAGACCATGCACTCCAGCAAGGCTTTGGTTCTGAGCCACTCTAAGCACTTTTCCTCTCCCCTCCCTGAGCTGAATTGCCTGACTTTCCAAATGTAAAATCAAATTATAGCTTGTGGTTTTTGTATGGCTCCCAGCCTATTAGATTTTATTTTTTCTAGTTGTTTTTAGCTTAATCTTGGATGGTCCTTGTTGTAATTCCCATTGTGATTTAATGAATTTTATGTATTGCTTTTGTAGCTCTGTTTTGGAATTATGTACTAAACTTTAAAAATATATATATTATTAAAAAAAAAAAAAACAAGAAAACAGCACTTCCTGCCAAGAGATCACACCTACCACCAGCCAAAGTATCAGAACGGGACCCCTACCACCCCCTTCCTCTCTTTACTTTGGACATGGCTGCCATTTCTCAGCCCAGTCAGATGGCAAGCGTTGACCCTCCAGAGCCAGGCTGAAGCCTCCCAATTTGCACTGTCCTAAGGAGCAGGAACAGAAGGCACTGTTCTGACTATATGACAGCACGCCATCATCCAACTTTTTCTTTCAGGACAGACTGACTCCCTTTCTTAGCGAGTGCCAGAAGATTACTTCTGATGCATGGGTTTTGGCTATTATTGGAGGGAGCTACAACTTGGAGTTTACATGGAAACCTCCCTTGGGCCCTCTTCCTCTTGATAGGGAGGAAACCAATGGTACTCACCTGCTTGACACAGAACTTGTCTGAAAGGGATGCTGTTCAGTTACTTCCTGGTCATATGGTTGCCAAGAGTTTTTACTCCCACTATTTTCCCATCCCAAAGAAGGATGGTGGTCTATGCCCCATCCTCAGCGTGTGTAACCTAAAAAAGTTTTGTCTGTTAGAAAATTCCAGATGGTTTCTCTTTCTCAGGTACTGCAACTGTTAAAATTAAATTGATCTCTGGCCCCAGCTCCTACCAACCTAGCACTTTGAAAGCAAGAAATTGAAAGTAGATAAATAGGTACCGCTTCGGTGGGAAGGTAACAGCATTCCGTCACCTTAGCGTTTAGTCATGCCAGCCATATGACCACGGAAACGTCTTTGGACAGCACTGGCTCTTTGGCTTGGAAACGGAGATGAGCACCGCACCCTAGAGTGGCTTTCAAGCAAGGGAAACCTTTACTTTTATCTTTAGTCTTGGATTTAAAAGACTTATTTCCATATCTCAGTTCACCTGGACCACAGGAAATATTGCTGATTCCAGTGTGGTGGCTCATTTTATCGGTATAGCGTTCTCCACTTTGGGCATGCACTAAGTGCATAGCTGTAGTCATTGCATTCTTGAGGTTAGAGGGTTGTACCATTTCCCCCTACTTTAGATGACTGGCTGCAAACTGCTCCTTCAGAGGACTTGTTGTGGGACCACTTATCTCTGGCCTTGGCAGTGGTAGTCAGTTTGGGATTGGCAGTTAATTGGGAGAAATCTAAATGGTTCCTTTGTAGGTTAGCCTGCTCTATTGGTATGGATCTGGATTATTCTAAGGGATGGGCTTATGCACCTTAGCTGCCTTACTGCAATTAGAGCTTTAATCTCCAGTTTCCAAGAGAGCCAGTTTGGTGTAGTGGACTCTAATCTGGGGAACTGGTCTTGATTCCCCATTCCTCCACTTGAGGCCAGCTGGGTAATCTTGGGCCAGTCACAGTTCTTTCAGAGCTCTCTCAGCCCCTAAAATCAAGTCTAGCTCACCACTAGGTAAAGGTTTCCCTTGCTCGAAAGCTAGTTGAGTCCGACTCTTTGGTTGCGGTGCTCATCTCCGTTTCAAAGCCGAAGAGCTAGCGCTGTCCGAAGATGTTTCCATGGTCATGTGGCCGGCATGACTAAACACCAAGGCGCACAGAACGCTGTTACCTTCCCACCGAAGTGGTACCTATTTATCTACTTGCAATTTCTTGCTTTCGAACTGCTAGTTTGGCAGGAGCTGGAACTAGAGACGGGAGCTCACTCTGTCATGCGGCAACTCGGGTCTCGAACTGCTGAACTACTGACCTTCCACAGCCTGCAGTTCAGCGTAGAATTTGCTTGAACCATCGCAACTCCTTAGCTCACCACTAGCATAATGCTAAGAGCTAGAATTTGTGTCTGCCAGACCATCTTCGGATCTCCTGGCTATTCTACACACAATGCCATACAATAATTAATTTAATTTTCCAGTTGAATCGGTTCTAGGCCGCACTTCAGGTGTAATGGCTGCTGTGCCTTATGGCCTCAATGATTGCTGTGGTTATATTTATGCCTTTTGCAAAACTGGTTCTTGAGGAAATGCAACCCATCTTCTCAGGCACAATCTCCCTGTCTGTGCCCAGGTCTATCATAAGATCCCTGTCACAGCGGGCCTTGGATTGCTAACTCATTAGTAGGGGTTCCTTTTGGGGTACACCTCCATACCTATACAGTTACCACATGTGCCTTTCTGGCTGGAGCACCACTGCTATGAATTCACAGGGGCTGTGGTTTGCTTTTGAGTCCTCCATTGAAGAAGAAGAGAGTTAATTTATACCCTACCCTTCACTACTCAAAGGAGTCTCAGAGTGGCTCACAATCTCCTTCCCCTTCCCCTCCCCACAACAGACACCCCGTGAGGTGGGGGGGCACTGAGAGAGCTCTTAAGCGAACTGCTCTTGACAGAACAGCTTTGAGAGAGCCATGACTGACCTAAGGGCACACCAGCAGCTGCATGTGCCGAAGTGGGGACTCAAACCCAGTTCTCCCAGATTAGAGTCTGTGCTCCTAACCACTACACCAAACTGGCTCATTTCAAAATGCATATCTATTTTCTCAAACTAAGGGCATTTCATTATGCTCTTGCTTCTTTTGCAGACTTGGTCTCCAATAATAAATATAGCTGGAGATGAGAGGCAGATAAAATGTAGGTTGGTGAATGGCTGAGAAGGAGAGAATGAGGCAGGGAAAGGGGAGAGGATATGGGGGTTGCCCACAGAAGGGAAAGAGTGGGGAGGAAGATACAAGGGAAAGTTGTCTGTAATCCTCCCTGAGTCTGTTCGCAGAGAGGGCAGAATATAAATTTGAATAAATAAATAAAGTGAGTTGCCACCCCACAAATCCTTGTGGGTTCCTACTAAGAGGGCCTAGCCCAGCAGCTGGCACCACACAACTGGGCCACAGTTTTCTTAGGCAGAGGTTGCTGTGGCAGGAAGGGAAAGCTTAAAACAGAAGGGCAGAGAACGCTGTTGCGTGGGAAGGAAATAAGTTGCCAACTCCAGGTTAGGAATTCCTAGAAATAAGAGGTGGGGTTTGAGGAGGGGGAAGGACCTCAGAGGCTAGGGTTGCCAGGTCCTACCTGGCTGCCAGTGGGGGGGGGGTCTCCTGCCCTCCCTGCGAATAGACTCAGGGTGGTCCCGTTCCTCCTCAAACCTCACTCTCCCAAGTCTCTATCCCAAATTACCCAGTAATTTCCCAATTTGGAGCTGGCAACTTGAAGGGGAACTGATCTCTGTAGTTGGGAAATCCATTGTGATTCCAAGAGATCTCCAGATTGGCAATCCAAGAAGGAAGCAGGAAAAGGGGAGAGGCTAGGGGCTGTGGGGGCTTACAGGAAAGGGAAGAAAGAGGAAATGGGGCAGAGGCGGAAATGAGATGCCTCCCAGGAGGACCTCCCACAAGAGTTCCCACTTGTCGCTATACAGGGCTTTTTTTGTAGAAAAAGCCCAGCAGGAACTCATTAGCATAATTGGCCACACCCAACAGCAGATACGTATCAGCATATTAGGCCACACCCCTGACAACACAGCTCATTAGCATACTACGCCGCACGCCCATGTTACCAGAAGTGTGGTCATCCAGCCACACCCACCTTTTGCTTCTTATTCTGTTTACCTTGTTTGTCGTCAAAACCCAGGGCTTTTTTTGTAGCAGGAACTCCTTTGCACGTTAGGCCACATACCCCTAAAGTAGCCAATCCTCATGAGTTTCTGCTGTTGGGCGTGGCCCGTTATGCTAATGAGTTCCTGCTGGGCGTGGCCAACTCGGGAGCCAGCTGGAACTCTGTTCCTGTGCGTTCCTGCCCAAAAATAGCCCTGTTGCTATATAAAGGAGGCTGACTCTTTAAAGGAAACCTTTATTGGCTCCTTCTGACCTGGATAACTACTGGCTTGTCTTAAGCATTCCACTCTTGGAGAAGAGCTCTGTGTATAGTGGCAGGACTCCTAGATGGTAGTGATTATTTGGGCCCTTGACCATATGTTTTCAGATCCAGTTTTCGAAAACAGATCTTTGCAGGCAACCCTCACTGAGGTTTAGATAGAAAGTCTAAACACTTCTGGCCTTTCTAGAACTTCAACAGCTTTTTGTCCTCTTCTAGACTGCTTTGCTGGGATGGATCTCAAAATCACCATTTGATATTTGTTCTGGTCTTTCCAGAAAGGTAGGCCCCTAGAAAGTGATACTAGGTTGTAGTGTGACCTGATGGCCATGGGATGCCCTTGAATAGAGGTAGTGGGCCCAATCATGCCTAAGCCTCCTAAAACACAAGCTAAGGGGGCCCATCACTAGGGCTGGCAATGGAACTTGTAATTCACTGAACTGATATTTAGTATTAGTGACAAAGTACAGTTCAACAAATTTAGAACATCTACATTTTGGATGCACCAGCTGCCCCTGGAAAATTACTTATAGCTGTGAGTTTGCAGCTCAGTTAAGATTTCAATATGCAGCTCAAAGTTGGTGCTTTGAACCACTGTCTTATGCTAGATCTTCAGAAGCTTCCAGGAGTTAGGCAAATTTGTATTCTGGAGAGCCATGACAGAGTAGTGGTTAGATTAGAATGTGGGAGCCCCAGGTTTGGATCCACACTCTGCATTGGAAACTTGGTGGATGACATTAGGCCAGTTATACTTTCTCAGCCTAAACTACCATGTGTGGCCGTTGTGAAAGTAAAATGGGAGAACAATGATGTAAGCTGCTTTGATCCCCCAGTTTGGGGGGAAAGTACAGTCTAAATGAAGATAAAAATTTCTACCCTCTAACAGAAAATGTGTTGTGGAAATATGCTTACTGCTTTGACCTTTATATTGGGTTGCCCACAGTACCAGGGCATTTTGGGGAACTATCAAATTGACTGCCCCGTGGCTTGTGAAATGGAGCTAGTCCCCAATTATGAAAATTCTGGATAGGTAGTACAATAAAAAACAGATGCTGTTGTTTTAATCTAGGACTGATGGTACCATCACTTGCAAAGATGCTGTTAATTGTGTGACATATTTTGCAAGGTTCCATAGATTAAAACATGGGATTTCTGAAAATATTCCTCACTTGCCCCAAACTGCCAAAATATAAGGATCTTCTCCATAACAGAATAACCTCTCAGGAATTGTATGTACTTAAAATTAGCCTTTGCAAACAAGGATAAAGCAGTGTGTAGAGACAGAATGACTTCAAAGTAATGGCCATTGGCCACTGTAATGCATTTTGGGACCCTTGCTCTTCACTGTGCAATTAAAAACTAATTTTGCCACCAGGCAGCTGTTGTCAGGGCTCTGTATTACTGTAAAATATCTGGTCATATTATTTACATTAGTGTTCATGGTCTACATTTCAACTGTCTTATAAGACTGCCAAAAAGTTCTGACATCTGAAAGCAAATAAAAGGCCCTAGTAATTCCAGACTTAACAGGCTTATATGATAAGCTCTGAAAAAGAACACTTATCCACTTACACTGGATCATAGCCTCATCACAGAAAAAGAAAACTTATCCACTTACACTGGATCCTAGCCTCATCACAGAAAGAAGGCAAGGGTCATTTGTGTCAAGTGTCTTTATTGTGTCTCTGTCGCCTGAGGACACAGCTTAGAAATACATTTTAATCTATTTTTAACTGGTACTCATCAATTGAAATCTAGCTTTTATTGGCGCCCTTCCCCCAATTGTATGCACGAGAGCTACCTGTATTACAAATATTACATATTCCTAAACAACTTCATTCAACTGACGGTGGGCGCTAATCCACAACACTTTATGAATAAATTTGTTGTTGCATTTTTTTAAAAAAAATGCCTGTCCCCCAAGATATGTATATTATTTTACTCCACTATTTGCTTGGATACCCTGCAACAGTTTGCAACAATAATAAGAATGAACTTAAAATATCATGTAGAATATAATAACAATCTGCATGAAAGAAACATGGTTGGTGTAATGGTTGTGAGGCCTAGGTTTGAATCCCCACTTGTGCCATGGAAGCCCGCTGGGTGACCTTAGGCCAGTCACACTCTCTCAGCCTAATCTACCTCACAGGGTTTTTGTGAGGATAAAATGGAGGAGGGGAGAATAATGTAAGTTGCTTTCGGGAGAAAGATGGACTATAAATGAGTTAAATAATAAACGACCAGGCAGTGAATAAATAATCAGCAGAATTATATAACCCAGAAATCCAGCTATCAACTCATCAATATCATCATCGTATATAACATTGTTAAACTAAACCTCATATATAGCATTGATAGCCAGATTTACTGAATTCATTTGTTTTCAGCTTTAAAGATCTTTCCCATATGTCTTCTAGTGTCTTTTTGAATAGAAGCATAGGAAGATGATTGACTTGACACCTCCCAGAATTTTATTGGCCCTCTGCCTCCATTCTGTGCTTTTCCCCTGTGGCAGCCATTTTGTGCTGGTGCCCACTCCCCATTCTTAAAATTCCAAAAGTCCCCACAGGCTCAACAAGATTGGGGATACCTGATATATGGAAAGCGTGCGCTCTGCCATGAACCCTTGCCATAATTTTCCTCAACACATGCTTTGTGTTTCTTTAGTTTTACAAGTGAATGATAGAGAAATGTATTTAACTTGGATGTTATTTTTTAATTTAATCAGGTGTTCGTGCAAAATATGAGAGCTGAAATGATGCTTTGATTCATTTCTCATGTCCATACTTGCAAACAGATGGTGAGGCTGTGGAATGCTTTCTCAAGGGAGATTCATATGGCTCCTTTGTTATTAGTGTTCAGGAAGTGGGTTATGGCAATCTTCATTTGTGTTTATGGGCTTGGCTAAAACTGATTGTGGCTGAATAGAGTCTGGTATCTTGACTTAAAACTGTTTGGATTGTGGCTTTTACTGGTCTGTTTTTGTATTACTTAGACTTATCTTTTTAATGTGTGCTTTATTGTTGGAAGCTGTGCATATTCCTGCACAGTACCTAGCTGTTCAGCAATGGGGCCTGAATCCTATGAACAGTCATATTTTGATCAATTTATAGACTACAGAGGAAGAGAATGTTGACTTGCACTAGACTCTCAGAAAAAAAGACCACTTACCTGTGTTAGCTTTACCATCTGTCTCTCAAGCAGCCTAAACATACTCTCGCTCTGGGCCAGAGTTTCATTGTGAATATGAGTCACAGGATTTGCTCTACTGAGTTGTTAGCCAAATTGCTTTATGTACAGCAGATGGCAACTAAATTTAACGTGAGTCCTTGCCAAAGTTTACAGAGGTCCTGTCAGCCCCAGAGTTCCCAGTGATGGAGACGAGACTGGTGTTTTCCAAAACAAATTGTATTTTTACTGAAGAATATCAAAAACACATACACACAAAACAGAATCACACTCTCACACAATCAAGTTCCTTTAGAGTTACAGAAATAGAAAAATAGTTTCTCTTTTACTTAGGAGGTAGGTTGGTATACATTCATACTTATCTTTCCTGAAGCCTTGTCTGATGCAATGGAGAACAGGGAGAGAAAATAGTACCTAGGGGTATTAACTAGATCACACTCTGCCAGAACCAGCTAGCAGGGCATGGACCTCTTTGGCTGTAGTCCAAGAGATCTAAAGTAGACAACGGGTTGTTTGATAGGAAGCTGGATTTTAGAGGATAAAAGCGGACAGGGGATGTTGAAAGGGGATGTGGCTAGCAAAGACCTAACGCATGGTCTTTACTTTTTATAGTCAGATCTTCGGGTGGGTGGTAACCTTGCCAAGCTGGAGACCCACCTATCTACAAGTCCATCCCATAGCTACACTCATTGGTGCATGCAGAAAGGGGCAGGTACCTTAGGGGTGTGGACAATATTTGAAACTCTAAACTTCTAACTCATGGAAAGCCATCTGTCCAGGTGTGAAGTCTTGGCTTCCTGGACCTTCCTTGATATGCAGATCGATACCAGCTTTCCCAAGTACTCCAGGCACCTCCACCAGGAAATGGCAATTCAGATGCAGATCAGATCCATATACTGCGTGACATTGAGTCCTTCAGCAATGGTGGGGTTACTTCTCCTTAGTTGTTGTTTCTGCTAACAATGGCTAAAATGTGCTTCTCTTTCCCATAAGGCTCTTGAGCTGAATGTGTCCCAACCTCATTAACATAAAATGCAGGCAAGTGTCCTCTATGTGAAATCTCTCACAATAGGTAATGCAAGCAACTTTCTCTATGCCTATGGATATACATGTGTGTGCACAGTTTATGTAGTGTGAGTGTCAGCAGATATAAATTCATAAACAGAAAATATCAGTCTCTTTCTCAACAGAGTAGAAATCCCAGGACATCCAGTGATCCCAGGAAACCCTGCCTTGCAGAGAAACCACCAATCTTGCTGTTTTTAACAGCAAGGCAGCACATCTACTCATGAACCAAGTTTTCTCACAAATAAGGTCTCCTTCATACACATATCTATAGCCATGTACAATTAGATGGGAAACACCAGACCAGGGGACTTAATTGCTGGTGAAACTACTGAGGAAAACCTCAAGTGGCAAGCCATCAGCATATATGCTTATGAGTAGAGGCATCCCAGCCTACTACGCTAGCCTTAAAAAGTGTACTGCCTTTGTATGAGAAGGAAATATGCCAGTGTGAACCCAGCCTTTACCAACCTATGTCATTGCTATAAATAAAGTTTACTGAAGTCTTTACAAGATGCTATGAAAAATTCTTATCGCATACTCTGGTAGAGTATCTGGTGTTTTAGATTTTACTTTAATACTTCTTACCGACACTCAAGGCAGATTACACAGTGTAAATCAATGGGATAGGACATCCAATAAGCAATGTAGTACAATCATGATTGTGCAAATCCAAAACCCATCAGATATATGAAACAAAGTTGAGACAAAGCATAAGTATTAATGTAACATGTTAAACAATGTAGAATGTAGAAATACATACAAAAATGGATTATACACAGAGGTCATTTCGGGGGGGAACGCAGTTCTCCCAGGTGAGGTGCAGGGGGGCGGGGCACATGACGAAGCCCCACCCCCTGCTTCCGGCTGCCCTGCTTCCAGCCCTCATTCAGCCAGGAGGAGGCAGGAGAAGAGGGAGGGTAAGTTGCTTCCTCCCCTCCTCTCCCCACCCCTGCCTGCCTGGGGCCAGGGAGGGCCTTGGCGGGGCTTCCTCGCTCTCCCGCTGGCCTTGCAGGTCCACCGCCGGGCCCCTGATGTCAGGGGGTGTGGCATATGCTAATGAGTTCCCCTAGCTCTTTTTCTACGAAATGACCCCTGATTATACATGTTCTACCCAGTAATATAGTCCACAGTCACTTTCCATTTATTAAAGCATCTTCCTGAACCATTCCATTATAACGTAACCCTATTACCCTAGTAGAAATGTTCTCCTGAATAATTAAGTTTTGCATAGCTTGGACAATACCAGGAGAGCAGGAGCCTTCCTGACCTCATCAGGCTGGCCATTCCAAAAGGCGGAGGCCACAACAGAGAATATACATATATGGGCAGTTGTTGATCCTGCCCTTTTGTAGCTTGCACTTACATATGTTGGCAAGTACTTGCAGAATGCCTTGCTCAGATGAGTAAAGCTGTTGTGGTGGAGCATAGGAGGAGAGGCAGTCCTGCAGATATGACTCCATGGCTATGAAGAGCTTTGTTTGTGATAGCCAGTGCCTTGAATTGAACTCAGTAAGTGATGGACAGCCATTGGAGTGACTGCAGAATGGGTGCATGCTCAGAATGCACAGATGTGTGCTCTGCCTAGCTCCTGATAATCACTGGGCTGTGGCATGCTTCACCAGCTGGAGTCTCTGAGTTGACTTTGAGAGGAGAGTGCATTACAGTAATCTAGTCTTTATGTTACTATGCCATGGATCCAGGTCGCCAGATCAGTTGAGTTAATGACAGGGCTAAACTAAGTTGGAAGAAAGAGGGGTTTTTGCAGCTGTACTAATTTGCTTCTCCAGCAAGACATCTGGCTTAACCAGGCTACTCATTCTTCCTATGCTTTCTTCAGTCTTGGAAAGCAAACCTCAATTTCATTTAGAACAACCTTTTAAAGTAGGAAAACATTGGCAGCTGATAGAGATTCAAGTGGGCTGATTGGTAGGTAATAGCTTCATGTGACATGTTGGAAAAAGCACTTTGACAATAATAGAGTAAGGATCACCAAGTGCCACCCTTGCTATTTGTGTGATGACTAATCCAGTCCAGACACACAGAAACCCTTCCTGATTAGTTTCAGTTCCATTATCTGCTTTCTTCAAATTCTGGTTGTAACTGGAAATTTTCCAAAGCAGATCTGAAACATAGTTGGTTTAAAACATGTTCATCTGGGTAACAGAAGGCCCCTTTAAAAGGCAATATTTAGCATATGAGTTCTTGTACTTTAATTTCCAAGAATATTTTTGAAAAGTAAATGGCAAGATCTTGTTTGCTCAGGACTCACCATTCAATACCAAGTCATCTCCTTTTTGAACGTACCAGATGGCCTTTTAAAAAAAGAACAGTTCTGTATGTGAAACCCTTTTAACTGCTTGGCATATTGTCTGCTTTATTTCAAAAGATCAGAGCTCCTTCATTCTCTAGGGAAAGGACACTGGTAAAATTCCAGGGATGTCTGTCTACTTTGCCTATTTTAATCTGGCTATCATTGCACCTAGCAGTCTATAGCCCCACAGTAATCATTGCTGGGTGTGGTGATCCTTTGCCTTTTCACATTGTTTGTTCATATATGTTAAAGACAGACATGATGAGATTCCTACAATATCTTTTTTTCAACCACTATAATAGTAATGGGGCTGCCCTTGTCGCAAATCTAGAAGCTGTAGCTGGTCCAAAATACCGTGGCCAGGCTGGTGATGGGACTCCCAATACGGGAGCACATCCAGCCTGTGCTAAAAGGCTAAAAGGCACTGGCTGCCTATAGCATACTGGATTCGCTTCAAGGTCCTGGCTTTGACCTTTAAAGCCCTTTATGACTAGGGTCCGACATACCTGAGGGGACCGCCTTTCCCCATATATGCCCTGGAGAGCACTGCATTCAGGGACCCAGAACCGACTGGTCCTCCCGAGTATCAAGGAGGCCAGATTGGCAACAACTAGGGCCAGGGCTTTCTTGGTGGCGGCTCCACTCTGGTGGAATGAGCTCCCAGAGGAGATCAGGGCCCTGTGGGACCTTTTACAGTTTCACAGGGCCTGCAAGATGGAGCTCTTCCACCAGGCTTTTGGAGCCTCCACCACTGCTGCCATCACCACCATCACTACTAATAACAACTGATAGTATGGTGGAAGCCCTGAGCAGGAGGTCCCCAAGACTGTTGCCCGGTCCATCCCCTCTCTTCCCCATAATGGAAGCGGACCACTAGAACTACTGAATATTTGAATTTCTAGCATTTAATATTGTTGACATGTTTATATCATTGTATGGTTCATGAAATTAGTATGAATTGTGATGAATGTGTTTTACATATTATGAAGTTTTATCTTGTTGGAAGCTGCTCTGAGCCAGCCTAGGCCGGAATGGGCGGGATAGAAATCAATAAAATAAATAAATAATGTAGTGTCTACCACCATAAACATCACTGATGTTCATGGTGGTAAACAACTTAATCAAGCCACATTCTCTCAGCCCTAGGTCCCCAGCTGGGTTAGGGGGGGACAATGAAATTGACTAATCTGTAGCATTACTGTAATGTTTATACAGCAATGTGCATGAAGCACTTTGGAAAACTCTCCTAAGCAGTGCATACATTCTAACAACTGTTATTAAAGAATACACTTTCTTCTCCAGGCACCTGTTCAGGACTTCCACAGATTCACCTCACTTGGCTGTTTAGGAGAATTAGAGCTGGTGTCACCCACATGTTTAGTTTAGGTTAGGTTATTTTTTTAGCCCTCCCTCCCCTGCAAGCAGGCTCAGGGTGGGTAACAGCAATAACAATAAGACAGTTAAAACAATAAATTAAATATAGATTAACAATTAATATCAGATGGCAGCTGAAACAATAAGACAGTTAATACAGCCTAAAGGGCCCTGTGTAGAGCGAGTTACAGTAATCTAGCCTGGAGGTGACCATTGCATGGATCACTGTAGCTAAGTCTGGGGGAGAGAGGAAGGGAACCAGTTGCCTGACCTGGCGTAGGTGAAAAAATGCCAGCTGGGCAATGTTTGCGGTTTGGACCTCCATAGAGGCATTGCAAATCACACCCCAGACTCTTAACTGTTGGTGTCAGTAATGTATTATCAAGAGCTGGGAGTTGGATCCCTAACCCACATCCCCCCAGCTCAGGTACAAGACCTCCATCTTCGATGGATTCAATTTCAGTCAGCTCTGCTTCAACCAAGCAACCACAGCCTCCAGACGCCTGGCTAAAACATCTGGAGCAGTATCTGGCCAGCTGTCCATCAACAGATATAGCTGGGTGTCATCAGCGTATGATGACAACCCAGCCTGAAACTTCATACCAAGTGGGTGAGGGGGATGCATATAGATGCTGAATAGCACTGGGGAGAGGATTGCCCTCTGAGGGACACCACATACCAGAGGTATCATGGTGAAACCCTCTCCTCGAGCACCATCCTCTGTCCCCAACTGTGGATAAATGACATTAAGCATTCCAAGGCTGTCCCATGTATCCCCACATCAGTGAGGAGGTGGGTCATCAGATAATAGTCAACCATGTCAAACACTGCTGTCAGGTCAAATAATAGCAGTAGCACGGACCTGCCTCGTTCCAGGTGTCTGCAGGGATCATCTGTTGGTGGCACATCACTTTGAATCCCCAGAGGACCTCTCCCAGTATTTGCATGTAGTTTCTAAGCAGCATGGCACACAGAATGGAACACGGAGCAGTACCCCAGCACCACCTTCTGGAATCAGCAAGTAAGTGTATGCCAAACCCAGCTTATCCAGCAGGATACATTAGTCAATGGTAACAGAGCCACCCAGAAGTCCAGAAGAATCAAAAGGGACAAACGCCCCCTGACACTTTGGCAGGGAAGGTCATCAGTCAGGATGAACCAAGGCTGTTTCTGTTCTCAATTTCAGAGTGAGTGTGTGTGTATGTATGTGTGTTACAGGGCTGAACCCGGTCCATGCCCATATTTAGTAATCTATATTAAATGATTTCAATATAAAATTATTTATTTTATCAAAAACCATATGCCATCAGCAATTAATCATGTGGTTTTAAAAATATACTTTCCCACTCATAATAGTCTTAATCTCAGTCAAAGAAAGAGCACTCTGTGAGAGGAGAGGAAAGATGTCATGAACTCATTCATTGAGACAGACGAAATATTTTGTTTATGTAAGGAAATACTTACCATGTGAGGTAGGTTAAGCTGAGTATTTTGACTGGCCCAAAGTCACATAGTGTGCTTCATGTCTAAGTGGGGAATGGACCTATGGTTTCCCCAGTTTTGATCAACACTCTTAAGAATTACACCACTCACATACTAGATACTCAGTACAAATCTCTAAATCAGTCTAACAATCTAGAGTAAATACTGGCTTCTCGGTTACCCTGGCCTGAAAATATGGGAGCTTTGTTTGGTCCAGGACAGCAGAATCATCACACCTTCCATATTTGGGGAAGCAGCTTTATCTCCCCCCCCCCCACAGATGCACAGAGATGAAAAATGGCTAAAGACAGAAATATTCCCATCTGCTCCATTTCCTTTTATCCAAAACTGCAAGTCTCGGGATAACAAAATCACCTTAACTTCCAATATGTGTTCTGTTTCAGTGACCCACAGGTTAAGAGTAGGGGATTTAGGCAGAACTTCCAAAGATCCCAAGGAAAAGACAAGATAAACCAGTGGAGGGACATTCCTGAGTTGGAAGGTAATGTCCCAAAGTCCCAGAGAAAGAAAAGCAGAATTGGCAGCCTCTGTGCAAGGGGAGAGGATGAGAGTGCACAGTTTTGGCAGGCAGAGAAGTGATAGTTATATGAGCCAGCACAAAATAATTTCAAAGAAATAGGGTCCAGGAATTCAGGGCGAGTCCAGGATGTGAATCTATGGATTTCTTGGCTCTGCCATAGGGCCATAATGCACGTACATCTTACTGCAGATTTTCCAAGCAGTAAACCTTTAATCTTGACTTCAGATCTTGTGCCCTTCTTACACACCATTCTTTTTCCTCTGGTGTATTTCTTCCACAGCTATAATTAAAAAACACACTTTTCTAAATCGGGATGCAATGTCACTTGACATGTGGGGGTGGTGTCCAACATGTTTTTTAAAAAATTACACAATTGCCCCATCGCAGCTGTGCAGTAGCATCCAGCAAGCACCTTCCATTTACATCCTTGTGGTTCAGGTTTTGCACATGCATTTTAGCATTAGGTCATTGAATTAAAAGGAACAGAAAGGAATGCAGGCAAAGGGGGAAAACCCACTGCTGAAACTGACCAGACATTTTCTGAAACTGACAAGCAGCTGCAAAAACCCTGTTTTCCACATTGCCCAGCACTATGGGATTCGCTGCTGGATCATTGGCCACTATGAAAAATAGGAGAGAGTCACATGATCTCATAATATGGGGGAACATGTTAAGTACACAGAATGCATGGTAAAACCCACTGATACTGGGATTGCAAGCTGTGATCATTGACAACGTGTGTCTGTGCAAAGTTGGCTGCAACTCCACCATGCTTTGCACAGAGATGCAATTTGTATGGGGGAAGAGTCCTCTGGAAGGTAAGAACTCTTGGTTTGGGACAAGTGATGCTCTGTCTTCTTGGTGCTTGGGGGAGCAACAGTGGGAGGGCTTCTAATAATCCTGGCCCCACTGGTGGGCTTCCTGATGGCACCTGGTATTTCTGGCCACTGTGTGACAGAGTGTTGGACTGGATGGGCCATTGGCCTGATCCAACATTGGCTTCTCTTATGTTCTTAAGCTCTGGAGAGCTTTTTTAGTCTTGTACCTGAAGACTGTAAACTGAAGAAAAAATGGGGGGGGGGATCATTTTCACTGATGCCCCAGTGCAACTGCATAGTAATGCTAATTTCCTGCCCTTCCTAGCAAATTTGCATGGTTTTCTCTTTGTGATTCTCTAACTTGATCCCACACAATGGTCATGATGTTGGCAGTTTTTAAAAAGCCTGTCCTGTGTGGATTGCACTCTTCCTCCAAATGGATCAATCCCAAGTGATTCTTAAATTTGGCAGTTTGCAGATGATCCATGTGGCTCAGCTGCCATAGGCTTCCAGAGACTGCCAAAATAGTACCCCCCCCCAACTTTGTTTACTAAAGCTTGAAAGGGAAAAATGTTTTCAAAGTGTTTCCCAGTCTCTCTCTCTCTCTCTCCATCTCATGTCAATTTCATTCCACACTGACAATCCCTCCCTTTATTTTGTTTGTATGGCACTGAAATTATTTGTGGGGGGGGGGTTTGCACTGGGGACACTGCTATTTGCCTCTTCTCTGATCCCCCTTTCAAGTTAATACCAGCAGGGAACTAAACCTGACACAGCTCCTTTTAAATGCCCCCCCTTTAATTGTTTTATTCAGTGATCTGAGACTGTCGCTAGTCTCATATCACTAAACTCATGCTGCTTGTCCCAAAAAATTAAAAATGTTAAAATGAGGGGAAATGGAGCTTGTACCCTGATAAAGGGGGGAGGATGGCAGAAGGTGCAGAGTGGGTGGAAGGACTTCAATGTGAGCAGGGAGTGACCTTTGAGGGGCAACAAAAGGGTGTGTGTGGGGGAATCCGAGGGAATCTGTACACTTTTCAATTACCTTCGGCTTGGAAGTGAAACAAGAGGGGGGGAATCAGTACAAAAGCAATCTCAGAAAACCCGGGGAAACAGTGACCAGAAAGTGAACAAATCAATGCAGAATGACAAAGAAGACCCGATGTACATGCATGGTGAAAACAATGCATAATAGGCCTGAATTAAGGCTTTCAGAAAGGTAACAAAAGGAGATTGTTAGTTGCTGTAGATTTTCCGGGTTGTTTGGCCGTGGTCTTGGCATTGTAGAACCTGACGTTTCACCAGTAACTGTGACTGGCATCCTCAGAGGTATAACACAGAAAGATGGAGTACTCTCTGTGTCAAGGAAATTGCGTTCAGGAAGGGTGGAGGCTTCCTCTGTGCAGGGGCAGGTTAGTAGGCTAGGAGACATTCAGGCAAGTTCAACAAAGGTAATCAGCTCACCTGGCTACTTGATAGTAAATAGATTTGCACTTGAGAAGACTTGCATTTGCTGATGAAATTACTTTGATAGACCAAGGCGGGTCCTGGCTTTGCAAACCGCAATGGCAATGGGTAGGCATGCAGATGTTCCATCAGTGAATCAATCTCCTGCCCAAGGTTTTGTCCACTCATTAGCATAGAGTGTTGGCCTCACCTTCTTCAAAGCAAGGCATTGCTAGGTCCTAACATGGGATGCCAAGGTGAATTTAACAACAATGGAGTCAGGACAGACAGCACATATATGGGTAGGAAGGGGGGACCTTGGTAACTTTCTGTGATGGAGATAAAGGTCTGGTGGACAGCAGCAGGTAAACAAAAGAGCTGCTGAGTCACATGATTGAGAATGGTGGGGGCAAGATTGCTCAGAATTCTCAATGAGTGACAGTTAACAGCTGACAGTTGAGAGCTGACAGTTGACAGAGTCAGTTGGAAGAGAGCTAGCTGAAGAGCTCTTGAGAGGAAAGTAGCCTCTTGAGCTGAGTTAAACAGCAAGCCAGTAGTTTGAGGAAAACTGAGGCTGAATAATGTTTCTAACTGGTACCCTCTGATGAGAGAGGAGAGTGAATGGAGAGGAGAAACAGTATAACTCCTCAGTAAACACAAAACACCAGATACACTGCTCCAAGGGAATCTGTAAGGTGGTTATAAGAAGGACTAAAGGTCTGGGGGGAGACTGGAGAAGCTGGAGTAGGTGCACCAGTCAGTCTCAGGGAACCAGGCAGATAAAGTCCAAAGGCTAACCACAGTCAGATACTGGAGAATGGAATCACAAACGGTTTTTGTGTACTAAGGAAAATCTGTGACAAACGTAGAATGATAAGCCTACAGCCTATGTGAAAGCAGAGTGAAGTTTTATTCTATAAAGAAACAAAATATCCTGTGTAAATATCCCACCCCCTGTTGAGTTTTCCATGAAATAAAGAACTGTGCTGTTTGTCTTTCACAAGCACTGGTGCATGACTTTTTGGTAAAGGTTTATATCTGGCAGTTGACCTCCATCCATCCACAAGAAATATAAACCCTGAAGAGACTGCTTTTTAGTGTGAACTGGTCAGCCAAGAGAAAGTAAAGGTGATCAGTCACTACAGAGTACGATCTCTGAATCCAGTATAAGTATATATATATACTGGGACGCCCCAACTCGGTCACGACAACAGCCGGGAAGAGGTCGTTGTGTCATACTTTCCCCCAGCCCACAACTAAAGATGAAACGGAGGTGGGACCATTTATTTCTCTAAGACAGTGCCTATCAGGGCACAGTAATAATGCAATTATTAATATTCCATTTGTGAAGGCAAACCAAATTGTCTTGTTCCAACCAATTTGGATTGCTTTCAGTTCTTGCCAATCTTTTTTGCTCCCTTCCATTCACTAATTTATTGAGTCATATTGTTCTGCATATCTGGAGAGTCCCCTGAGTACTGACAGAGACCATCTCTTCAACTTTTCCTTTAATTCTTTAGATGCAAAATTCTGTACCAAAATGAAACAATTTATTTGGTCTGTTCCGAGGCCTGTTCCCCACTTATTTTAGCACTTGAGAAAGTAACATTAGCTTCTCCTGCTAACCCCTATCCAGGACAGTCAACAGGCTATCCCTGGAAAATACAGCCTGGTGAGGAGTAGGAGACAGATGCTACCACCGCGGAGTATCTTTATCAAATAGCTGAAAGAGCCAAAAATGGGAATAAAATTTCAGAATATGCTTCTTTTGGATTGAAATTTGTGAGGACGCCCACCCCACTTTTTTAACTTCCCTATTAATACCTGCATGAGAAAAAGTAATGTTGAAGTGTCCCTTCAGATTTTATCTTCCTGCTGTAACATGGAGCCTTCATAGTTGGTTCATAAGTGTCAGTGATGACTATTAAAAGGTCCAGGAACTCTGTCAGCCTCACTTCCTGAAACTGAGTTCTGCCGCTAAAGGCATGACCTATTTAGAAGTTCTTAAGATACAATAATGATTGAATGTCAGCGGGACAGCATGAGTAATGACGGCTTTGAAATTTATCCCTACTTAGGCTAGAATGGCTGGGGAAGGCAGGGAGGTGGGGGGAAAGCACTGGCATGTGGTACTTCAGTATAAGAGTGTGTTATAGTCTGCCAAGCACTCTTGTCCACTTGAAAATGCATTAGAGATTAGGCATGCCCTTCTACTTTGAAACCAGTAAAGCATGTAACATTATTTTCCTTTTGTGATCTGAGACTTTCTTTTGATCTCTTCTTACACAACTTGTTAGCGACTATCAAGATAGTAGGCTTTTTGAGACAAGGAATAATAGGGTATTTTCACACACCATGAAACCGATTTAATTACTTCTTAAACACAGGGCAAAACTGTCACTCATGTACTGGATAGGTGGATGTGGCTGGGTTTTTTTTCCCAAGAGCAAATTCAGCCATCTGCTCACCACCTGGGCACCGTTTCAATGCATTTCTCACAGCTTGAGAAAAGAACCCAGAGCACCTTGGTGATGAGCTGACCTGATTTCCCAGTGAGAGGAACTGCTAATTATCATGACTGCTATTGCATGCTCTACATGGTGTACAGGTTCTGCACAGGAACCTCTGATAGCATCTGCTCATTGGTAGGTTCCTTAGGTAAGCTACCAAACTGCCAGCTCGCCCACTAGGAAAACCTCCACTTCCTTGAAACTAGAAGTCATACGGCAGAAGCTGCAGGGGGAGAAACAGAAGAAAGCTTTCGGTGTGTGGTTTATTTTAATATTGGGACCATTGCTGATGTGTGCAAAGCAGCACATGCTGGGGCATGTTAGGAATTATTGGAGGGGGTAATTTAATTTGGGAAACTCATGTTCCCTAAAGTGTGCCCTTCAAGATTCTCTAAACCCTCAGAGGCTAGAATAGGCTCATCTCTCCTCACATAACACACCTTTCTTATTTTAACTGAAACTCGGCTTCTCTCAACATTTCTTGTCAGGATTTCATTTTTTTTAGCTCTTTTATTTATATAGTTGTATTTTTCTACATATCTTAGAAACAGGATTGTCAACCTCTAGATGTCACCTGGAGATCTCTTGCTATTACAATTGATTTCCATATGATCATGATCAGTTCCCCTGGAGACAATGGCTGCTTTGGAGAATGGATTCTATAGCATTATGTATTGCTGAGGTTCCTACCCTTCCCAAAACCCACCCTTCCCAAAACCCACTCTACTCCCAAATGTCCAAGTATTTCCCAAACCAGAGCTAGCAACCCTCAGTGGGAAAACCTGTGAGTACATACTGGCCTCCGACTTGTGACTGGGTGGGCCAGTTGTATGGTGAGAGTTGTCTGCACTAGGGCCAATCTGTTTACTATCACGTGTAGTGTTATTTGGGAGCCTTTTCCCCTTAATTTTCCACATGGGCAAATCTAGGGGAAAGCATGTACAGTACTTTAGATTATATAGCAAAAGAACAAAAAAGGTATAATTTAAGAGCCTATCTTGTGGTGAATTTTATACTACATAATAGCAAAAGAGATCAATTTGTTTGAGTAATTATCATATGGGATATGAAATTGGACCAACTGTCCCATTTTCCCTAAACGACATCAGGAAAAGGCTCCTCAGTTTGATGCAGCAGTCTGTCACCTTAAATTTCTGGGGGTTTTTTTGGGGGGGGGGTCTAAAAAATGGCTGTAACTTTGTTGTGCTTCTCAACTGTCTTGTACGTCAGCCATTCGGGCCACATGGAATTGCGGCTGTGTGGCAATTGCTTCATGAGGCAAGTAATTTGTCTCCATAATTCTTCAAAACATAGGTGGTTTGCAGTTACACAGAGTATACTGCCTGACAGTGGCCAACCTTTAGGGCAAGCTGCTTGTCACATGGGGTGCTAGAAATGTAAGATTGTACAAAGCAGCCCTCTGTATGCTCAACAGACTAGAAGTGTGTGTGAACAAACATGCATGTGTACATAGTTTTTTAAAACATGACTTATTATACTATTTATCTATTTATTAGATTTTTAGGCTGCCCTTCCCTGCAAGCAGGGCTCAGGGTGACTAACAACAGAAAAGGTATACAATAAATAATAAAAAGTTAAAAACCAACAATAAATGCACAATATATACTACACCAATAATATGATTTAATCATTCCAAGATGGTGGTTAATCGTTCGAAGATGGTAAGGATTTCAGTTTTCATATTTCCTTAGACTCCCCTAGGGGGATACTTATGGAGACTGGAGGGTATGAGAGTGCCAGGCTACATGCTGTACCATCGCTGCCCTCAACCGAATGCCTGGCGGAACATCTGCCTTACATGCCCTGCAGAAAGGTAAGAAATATGAAATACTGCTGCTGTCTGTCATTCGTTTAAAAAGAATCACATTCTTTGTTTAGACAGCAGTAAGGTGTCATAAGTAGATTTTACAATATCCAGACAACCACTTGAAGGTTCTGGCATTACTTTTGACACTATCTTTGCGCAGGGAAGATAAATCTTATTACATTCTTTTACAAGAGGCAATTGAATTAAAAATAGACAAGTCACAGGGATACCTTATTTCAGTCCTTTATTTGTTCTGTTTCAGCCTATTAGTTAGAGGAATATTGACCAGCAATGACCTCTTCATGTAACCAATATAATTTGTCTTATTTCTACACTGATAGGAACAAGGTCAAACAATGAGAGACAACTGAATTGACTGAAATATTATTGCACTGAAAACCATGCTATAGCAAGGAAGACAAATTTCTTGCCATGTTACCTGAACTTCAGATGATGCGTATGTCAACAGATCATCTCAGTGTGAAAAAATATAATTTTCTGAAAAAGGGCTGTACAATTAAATTCTGTCCACTTCTAGCTATTTAGTACATAAAATCTGATTTCTCACGGTGTTGTTTTAAATATTGATATAACCTTTCTGTTGTGATACCCGGTCTAGAAACCTTGCTATTACATACTGAGTTTTGAAATGTTTAAGATTACATTAGGGCCGTTTGCTCCCAAAGACTGATGGAGCCAGCAGGATGCCAAGAACTCTGTTGTTACTGTGTACTCTAGAAATGTATTTGCAGGAATACAGTTCAGGCTCCACCTGGATTATTGCAAACCTAGAGCCAAATAGGATGAAATTAGGAATGAGATTTTTTAGGGATAATAATGGAGATTTTCTTAGATTAATATCATCCTTGCAAGCAGGGTTACCATACTCCGGGTGGGGCATGGAGCTCTCCCATAACAATAACTGATCTCCAGACTATATAAATCAGTTTTCCAGGAGGAAATGGCTGCTTTGGAAGGTGAGCCCTGTGGCATTATACCATGCTGAACCTCTCACCCCATCCTGCCCTCCCCAGGCTCCACCTCCGAATTTCCAGGAATTTCCCAACCCTGAGTTGGCAACCATAACTCTGGCATCACATCCTTCCTGAGCTCCCTCCAATCACCAAACTTCCAGAATTGTCCAAGCCAGAGATGTCAAAACATGCTTACAAACTAAACTAATTGGTTCAGGTCTGTATGCTGGTTCCCAGCCACCTAACTGGAAAATCTGGAGCTCCCTGAGAGCTTTGATAAAAGGTGCTCTGTCAACACACTCCTATCTCTGGAATCACTTATTGGACAGGTCATTCAAACAACAGTATGCTAGGTATACTGTATAAACAATGGTTTTATACTTGGCTGGCTAAGAATAGCTAATTGCTCTCTGTGGAAGATATTTAGGAATAGAACTTTTGACCTTTACTTTTTGTAATGTTAGGCTTCAGCTTTTGCACAAGCAGGCTCTTGTGTTATTTGCATTTCTGCCTCTAGTTGACTTTACATAACTTGAAGTATTCCCATTCCAGTAGGAATTTCCTTTCAGACATGAACCCCAAAGCACGTAAAGAGTTGATATATTCAGCTAAACATGAAAGCTGCTACATTAGTGAGGATTTTGGACTAGGAGCTATTCTAGTTTGAAGGAACGACATCTTCTCGGCTTACTATGATACCCCATTATATCGAAACAGAGCAGTTGCCTTGGGAAGGATTTGTAGCATTTAATAGATAAATGAAGCTTGTATTCTGCAAGCGTAGGTAGTACGCTCTTACTGGAAGATCCCAGGCATCGGCTATATGCTCAGCAGAATAAAGTAGTGGTTTAATGGACTGTCTGACTTCAGACAGCAGGGAGAGGATTATATTTTTGGAGTCTTCTATTTAGAAACTGCCAGCAAACGGAAAACTAGATGCTCTAGAACTTTTGTCCCTGATGTGCTAAATAGCTTTTAGGGAGATTTTGTACATAGAGGAATAGTGTTTTCCTCCAGCAGTCTGAAGTGGTACAGTCAGGCCTCATTCTGGAGTGTGAAGAGATAACAGATTTCCCTGAAGCTCAGGATTCCGACTAGGGTTGCCAGTCTCCATGTGGTGGGGCCTGGGGATCTCCTGCTTTTATAACTGATCTCCAGCAGACAGAGATCAGCTCCCCTGAAGAAAAGGACTGCTTTGAAGGGTGGACTCTATGGCATTGTACCATGCCGAGGCCCCTCCCCTCCCCAAGCCCTCCCCTCTCCCGGATCCACCCCCAAAGTCTCCAGGTATTTTCCAACCCACACCTGGCAACCTTAATTCCAACCGATGTGCAGCTGGGCTTGTTCTGTGCTGGTGTTCTAGCCTCTGTTATGAAGTAAACTTCATGTTCGTTTCCTAACACTTTTTGAGCACATAGTGATACAAATGATTGATTTTCAGGCTTTAGTGGTATTCAGGGTGTATTCTCCTCCATGTGTAGTAAAAATTTCATTTTCTAAGAGATCTAGAACCAGAGGAAGATTTTTAACTCAGAACAGTTTTATAGGTATGTATCTCTTCCTCTTTGTAGGGGCCATGAACATATAAGAGATGCACATCTGACAGTATGTCTGCTCCACGTTCTGACACAGCCAGTTATGTACAACTGTGTGACCATTGCAGAACTTACAAAATTGGCTTTAAAAGAAAAGGTCTCCATATGGAACATTTATAAACCTTTTATCTCAAAAATTATGTTTATGACTGCTCCATATTCAAGTTTTTCTCTAGTAATTAGTTCCCAGAAGTACACGTGTACCAAACTTCTTCTGTCTCAGTAGCATGGAAATACTTTAATTATTTGTGGACTAAATCTCCAAGTGATTAAAGTGTTTGAGGGAAATGTGTGGAAGGGCCTGGTTTTTCATGTTATCTAAATATGAGGATATATTGGTTTTAGTGGTTGTTTCATGATGAAGTTGTACTTGCCTTGTGTATATAATAGAAGTTTAGAATGTTAAAAAATATATTGTAAATGTATCCAAAGTACAGACTCCTTAACTTACGCATTACATATTCATTGTTAAGAGAAATGTCTGCTTTGTCTTTTAATTTTGCCTCTTCAAAATTCCTTAAGTATCACTTGTCAATATTAGTGAATAGCATAGAGAATTTCTTTATAGTTCTTGAGTTTTAACAGCATTTTTTTTAAAAAAAGGGATTTTAGCTATGTGGGTGGGGGAAAGTAGAAATATTAGACTGTAGCAGCAAAAATGACAAGAGTCCTCCTATGGCACCTAAAGCCTACTATGGCATGAGCTTTTTGTGGTAAAGACTATGAAGTGTCATGAGGCAGATCAGGCAGCTGGCCCCATATCTCACCTCCCAAGATTTAGCCACAGTGATCCATGCAATGGTCACTTCCAGACTGGATTATTGTAACACTCTCTACATGAGGCTACCCTTGACTCTGCTCTGGAAGTGGCAGCTAGTGCAGAATGCAGCAGCACGAGTGTTGACGGCGACACCTGTGTGGGCACACATCTGCCCAGTGCTGCGCAACCTACACTGGCTGCCTATTGAATTCCGGATTCGTTTCAAGGTGTTGGTACTTACATTTAAAGCCCCATACGGCCAGGGGCCAGCATACCTTCAAGACCGCCTCTCCCCATATGAGACCCGTAGAGCACTAAGGTCCACCAATCAACATCTTCTGGTGGTCCCCAGCCCCAGGGACATCCGACTTGCTTTGAACAGGGCCAGGGCTTTTTTGGCCCTGGCCCCTGCCTGGTGGAATGAGCTCCCGACTGAAATCAGCACCCTGTGGGATTTATTACAATTCTGCAGAGCCTGCAAGACGGAGCTCTTCCATCAGGCTTTCGGTTGAGGCAGCGGGCGTCCCCCTCCTTCGGGTTGGCCCCTATTTACAGCTTGCGTCAGCCCCTATTTACAGCCTGGGTCTGAGATCCTAAACTATAAAGATCTCTGGGAAATTTATTCCCAGGACTATTAACCACTGAGGTATCTGGCTTTTATTAAAGCTGTATGTTTTACATGTTTTGAAGTGGATTTAATTGTATTGTATTTCATATTGTTGTATTTATTTACACTGTTGGAACCCGCCCTGAGCCCATCAAGGGCAGGATGGGATAAAAATCCAAATAAATAAATAAAAAATAAATGCCCTGATGAGTCGGTATATTATGTGCCATCAAGTTGCTTCTGACTTATTTAAACCCAATGAATTAATTAACTTCAAAATGTCCTATCACTAACAGCCTTGTAAACTGTTAATAGCTCTGGTCTTGCAAACTGAGGGCCGTGGCATCCTTTATTGGGCCAATCCATCTCATGTTGGTGTAGTGGTTAGAAGTGCAGACTCTTATCTGAGAGAACCGGGTTTGATTCCCCACTTCTCCACATGCAGCTGCTGGTATGACCTTGGGTTCTTTAAGAGCTGTTCTCTTAAGAGCAGTTCTTGAAAGAGCTCTCTCAGCCCCACCTACCTCACAGGGTGTCTGTTGTGGGGAGGGGAATGGAAAGGAGATTTTAAGCTGCTCTGAGACTCCGTCAGGTAGTGAAGGGTGGGGTATAAATCCAATAATTTCTTATTCTTATTCTTATTCTTCCTCCTCCTCCTCCTCCTCCTCCTTTAGCTGTTCCTCACAATATTGTCTTTTCCAGCGAGTCTTGTCTTCTCATAATGTGACCAAAGTATGATAGCCTCAGCTTAGTCATTTTAACTTTAAGAGAGAGTTCAGGCTTGATTTGATCTGTATGCCCGTTACATTTTTTCCTGCCCAATGTTCAAGGAGTTTAGGCTGGCCCTCATCTAGAGCCATCCCTTCCTGGGGGTGGTACTATGGCTCAGAGGTAGACCACGGATGTTACATGGAAAAGGTCTCAGGATCAACTTGTAGCATCTCCAGTTACAAGGACTAGATAGTGTGATAGGGGGTGTGAAAGACCCCCTCCTGAGATCATGGAAAGCCATTGCCAATACTGACTTCAAAAGATCATTCCTCCAATTCAGTAAAAGGAAGCTTCATGCAATCATTTTGTCCTCAAAGCAAAAAGGGGATTTGAATCCAGATTTCTTCAGTTCTTGTTAACTGTTAGAGAATGAACTGGATATTTGCTTTATGAACACACAATGCTTTATGAACACACAATGGACTGTGCACACACACACAGGCTCAAAGAACTGTACACTTTAAGTCACCTGTTGTGATGCTACACATAGAAGGTGCCCACATAAGCCTTACACGTGAATAAGGTTTCAGCTACACAGTTACCAGCATGGTGAAAGAAGCACACACCTCCATTATTGTGAGCAATGAGAAACAACAGCTCTGAGCAGAGACAACCCCCATTGCAGAACTGTTTGTGGTCACATACCACCCATCAACTGCTTTGTTCCTGCTTTGGTATTTCCTGCCAAATGGACATTTGGTTCACAATAAGAATGGCCAGCTTCATCAGCAAAACAATGAAGTTTCCTGACGCCAAGGTTTTCACACCTGTCCAGATGCCATCCTTTGAGCAAGGTTTTAGGTTTCAATATTGGCCACCCCTTTTAGGTATCCTCCCATTCCCCTATGCAACCAATAGGATTGTTTTGGGGACGGACTAACAGATAGGTGGGTCTACAGGTTGGAACAGGTACCACCCATCTAATGGGACCCACTATAAAAGGAAAGTACCAGTCACTTGGCCCTTCCTAGCTAGCAATCCCCACAACACCCCCTATCTGCTTTTATTCCCCTTGAGTTCCACTTGCTATCCCCAAACCCTTGCCTCTACTTTGATCTCTTGATCTGCAGTCAAGAGACCCCCACACAATCCGGCTAAGTTCTGGTAGTGTGGATCCCTTTTTTTTCTATTCCTTCCCATCCAAGCTGCAAGACAGATAAGTATCGCCCACCATCACCCCCACCTGCTAATGCAACTGTGCTTATTTTAGTACTGTAATTCTAAGAAACTTGATTGAATGTGTGAATGCATCAGTATTGTTTGTATGAGATATATTTTCAAGTAAAAGACATCTATTTTAAACTACAACCGCCTCGAATCCTTTACTGGAAGCCCTTGGTGGGAACAGGACCTTGGTATAAACTGGCAAGAACCCATTTATAAATTGCCAATTGCAGTAAATAAAGCAATTCGGCTAACAGGAAAATAACACTTTCCAGCTACTACGTCTCACTTGGCTGTCTTCCTTCTTGAGATCATCATATAGACAATCAAATCTGGCGAGGTGATGACATGGCTGAAAGCAAACAAATCTGTTAATTTTCTTGAAGTAGAGGATTTTTTAATTGCTACCCAAAATCTGGACAAGAAGTAATCTACACCCCTTTGTTTTAGAGCCGTGTAAGCAGTAACACCGAGAGTGTCAGTGATACTGGGGCTAGGGCTTGCTCAGACATGACTAAATTAGGGAACACATCAATGTAGTAAAAGTAGGGATAAAGTTTTAAAGTTTGGTGTACTTTCAACGAGCTTCCTTATTGCTTATGGAAGATAACGTTCAAATTTGGTACTGTGCCTTGGGGAGGAGCTTCCTACTCTCTAAAATTCTTCCATTATTGGGGGGTGGATTATGAGTTCAGGAAGATCCTATATACATGGAGAATAATGGTTATTATTAATCGAAACAGCTTGTGGAATGTAGAATACCTCTGAGAGACATATTTTGAGATCAACCAACTAGGGATACTTGAGCACCTGCTGAGCCAGCTCACGTTTTCTTCACCAGTTCCAAACAAGAAGTTTAATTCACACATCCTGATGGGAGACTTAGCCCACCCCCCTTCATATTTTCATATATTCAAACTGTTTGGTGAATTTGGCAGCATTTCATGCATGCACATTTTCACACAGCCTGATGAGAGACTTAGTTTCCTTCTCTCCCACAGACCTATTGTCACTGTGTGCTGCTTGGCTGCTAATAATTTAAATCATGAAGAACCAAGCCAGTGGCTCAGCCAGTGGCTCAGCCAGTAATTTAATTTTTAATAATTTGTAAAGAACTTTTACATGTTGGTATTTGTATAAGTCTGTCTTGTTGATGTTATTTTGTGCATATGTGTCTTTGCAAAGCCTTAAGGGACTTAATCGAAACAGCTTGTGGAATGTAGAATACCTCTGAGAGACATATTTTGAGATCAACCAACTAGGGATACTTGAGCACCTGCTGAGCCAGCTCACGTTTTCTTCACCAGTTCCAAACAAGAAGTTTAATTCACACATCCTGATGGGAGACTTAGCCCACCCCCCTTCATATTTTCATATATTCAAACTGTTTGGTGAATTTGGCAGCATTTCATGCATGCACATTTTCACACAGCCTGATGAGAGACTTAGTTTCCTTCTCTCCCACAGACCTATTGTCACTGTGTGCTGCTTGGCTGCTAATAATTTAAATCATGAAGAACCAAGCCAGTGGCTCAGCCAGTGGCTCAGCCAGTAATTTAATTTTTAATAATTTGTAAAGAACTTTTACATGTTGGTATTTGTATAAGTCTGTCTTGTTGATGTTATTTTGTGCATATGTGTCTTTGCAAAGCCTTAAGGGACTTGTAGTCTTCTCCCACACATCATTTCATAACCTGAACCAACTGTCACTGACTTTGTAGAGAACTAATTTTACCTTCTGAGTAGATACAAAAGCAGCCACTAGACAGAAGGAAATAAAACTTCACCACCATAACTACTGTGCAGCCACAAAGCTGCTTGATAGCTGTTCAAGTTGGATGATATCAAGTCAAAGATATCCAAGGCTTGGCTCATGAGTAATCATGGCTGTTGAAAATGGGATATTCCCCTCTAAGCAGGCAGTACTAGTCAGTACAAACAACAAAGTCTATGATTCTTGTTTCTTGCTTGTGAGTTTTCACAACCACACTGTCCTAGATGGACTTTTGGTCTGAACCAGTAAGGCAGTTCTTTTATGTGTTTGAGAAATGTGGTACAGTATAGTTCAAATCCTGTTTTTTATGTACAGTAAAAAGAGTGGGGGGCATGCACAAGCCTGAAGCTCAGTCCTGTTGCCACCACTTTGACTTCCTTCCCTAAACATCTGACCCGGCTGTCAGAATAACTAGCTTGTGATTCATAGTTTTGATGTCTAATGAAGCTATGTATGCATAGTTGTTATTGCTTTAAAAATAAACTGGTAAGGCATTGCATTTCTTTTCAATACATGTACTTTGTGAATGTTATATTAATTAATGGAAGGGTGGGAAGGATTAAACCAAAATCAAGTTGCAGACCACTCCCCTAGGCATTCCATGCATGCTTCAGCACGGTTATTTGTTCCAGGGCCCAGCAGATAAATATAGAAACAAGGAAAACAATTGATGCCTTTTACATCCTTATCACCAATGACCTTGGCAGGAGGTGTATAAAAAGTCTCAAGTAAGCAGACTCCTGCTACTTGGTCCTTTACAGTCTGGGGTAGGTACCAAGTTCTCTCTCCCTTCTAAATATGTTTATACGTGTGTGTGTGTGTGTATGCATAATGTATTGTGTTTTGCTGGTATTATGCTGCTAAGATGTAAAAGCTTTAGTATGAATACCCATAAACACAGAACATTGGTTTAGTAGCGCTAAGTGCCATCAATCAGTGCTGTGCATTGGAGACATGTCTTTATGTCGAGCCCCTGATAGTCTAAATGCTCAACCAGCTGGAAGAACCACATTACTTCTGAAAGGAAATGTGTAGACTTTTCATCCAGAAGACGGACTGATTGTCTTTTATATGCAAGTCATGTTTTCTGTCTTTCCCAAATACCTTAAAAGACTTTTTGAAATATGCAGAGTAAACATCCTGGTGGATCAGCTGCCCAAGATATATTTGCCTTAAGATGCTTACAGACCATGCCAGTTCTTATGAGAAAATGAGATTGTGGAGGACAGAAATCCTGAAATTTATATTTCTGATAGTAATTTTCTTTGTATCCTTCACTTTTTAAAAATGTATGCTTTTACAGTTTTTACAACAGAGGCAACATAATGCCCAATGTATTTAAACTCCCCCACACTTTTGTACCCACACTACTGACACCCCATGCAATACTTGCCTAGGCCAGGAGATGCAACCTAGTGATTACTGTGTAAAAGTCATATCATTGTTATCATTCTTTTCATTGTAATACATCATCCCAGAGCATCAATGAATTTAACTAATGCTTATGCAGTTCTTTGAAACCCTCAACAGAGAGGCCCTTATAGAGGAGCTTATTATGACGAGGTTTAAGTGAACTAAAGTCCAAGATGGATCGTTCAGTTTCTGATACATAAATGCTTTCTTGAGAAAGAAACCCTGCAGAGTTTCTTAACTGGTAATAGGAGATTGCAGACTTGGGTCAATTGATATTGATGCAGTCTTCAAGAAACTCAAACAGTAATGAGACCACCACCACAAAGTGGCTTTGTGAGCTCCCTGCATTCCAGTTTTAACAAGGCTGTTTGAGTATGGAAGAGTGACAACTTCCATCACAAAGGCATAATTTTACAGTGTAATATGAACAAAAAAATTTCCTGGCTGAATCAGAAGAGCATTCCTCTCTCCTGTTTAAGTGCTAAAGTGAGGGGAGTTTTTAACACCAAAACTCTGAATCCATTTTGAAAACCTTCTTAAATTAAAGGATCAAATTCCATCTCATCAATCTGTGGAATGAACATTGGGAGAGAACTGTGATCCGGTTTTAGAATCTTCTGCAGTAGAATTCAAAGGAAGATTCTGGATCAAAAATAAATGTTAGTGCTATTCAGAATTTGAATCATAATCAGCAGTTAGTGAGAATCTGAGTCAGACTGAGGTGACGAGAGAGGAGGTCCTACAACTGATAGACAAAAACTGATAAATCACCAGGCCCGAATGGCATACATCTGAGAGTTCTGAGAACTCAAATGTGAACTTGTGGATCTCCTGACAAAAATATGTAATCTTTCTTTAAAATTTGCCTCCATTCCTGAGGACTGGAAGGTAGCTAATGTCACTCCCATCTTTAAAAAGGGTTCCAGAGGAGATCCAGGAAATTACAGGCCAGTCAGTCTGACATCGATACCAGGTATCAACTGTTATTAAGGAAAGAATTAATAGGCACATTGATAAACAAAAACTATTGAGGCAGACTCAACATGGGTTCTGTAAGGGAAGATCTTGTCTCACAAACCTGTTAGTGTTTTTTGAGGGAGTGAACAAACATGTGGACAAGGAGGACCCAATAGATGTTGTTTACCTTGACTTCCAGAAAGCTTTTGATAAAGTTCCTCATCAAAGGCTCCTAAGTAAGCTCAATAGTCATGGGATAAAAGGACAAGTCCTCTTGTGGATTAAAAAAATGGGTAATTAATAGGAAACAGAGAATGAGAATAAATGGGCAATTTTCTCATTGGAGGGTGGTAAGTAGTGGGGTACCACAGGGATCAGTACTCAGTCCGATGTTTTTTAACTTATTAATGATTTGGAGTTGGGAGTAAGCAGTGAAGTGGCTAAATTTGCAGATGACACTAAGTTGTTCAGGGTGGTGAGAACCAGGGAAGATTGTGAGGCACTCCAAAGGGATCTGTCGAGGATGGGCGAGTGGGCATCAATGTGGCAAATGGGGTTCAATGTGGCCAAGTGCAAAGTGATGCACATTGGAGCCAAAAATCCTAACTATAAATACACGTTGATGGGGTCCGAACTGGCAGAGACTGACCAAGAGAGAGATCTTGGAGTTGTAGTAGATAACTCAATAAAATGTTGAGACAGTATGCAACTGCAATAAAAAAGTCCAACACTATGCTGGGGATTATTAGGAAGGGAACTGAAAACAAATCAGCCAGTATCATAATGCCCCTGTATAAATCGATGGTGCAACCTCATTTGGAGTACTGTGTACAGTTCTGGTCACCACACCTCAAAAAGGATATTATAGCATTGGAAAAAGTGCAGAAAAGGGCAACTGGAGTGATAAAAAGGTTGGAACACTTTCCCTATGAAGAAAGGTTAAAATGTTTGGGGCTCTTTAACCTGGAGAAACGATGGCTGAGGGGTGACATGATCAAGGTTTATAAGATTATGCATGGAATAGAGCAGGTAAAGAGAGAAGTATTCTCCCTTTCTCACAATATGAGAATTCGTGGGCACTCCAATAAATTGCTGAGCAGTCGTGTTATAACAGATAAAAGGAAGTACTTCTTCACCCGAAGAGGGATTAACACATGGAATTCACTGCCACAGGAGGTGGTGGTGGCTACAAGCATGGACAGCTTCAAGAGGGAATTAGATAAGCAGAAGTCCATCAGCGGCTATTAGCCACAAGATATAGATAGGAACTCTTAGGCTGGGGCAAGTGATAAACTGTATTCTTGGTGTCGGGGGGGCAACAGTGGGAGTGCTTCTAGTGTCCTCGCCCCACTGCTGGACCTCCTAATGGCACCTGGTATTTTTGGCCACTGTGTGACAGAGTGTTGGACTAGATGGGCCTTTGGCCTGATCCAATATTGGCTTCTCTTATGTTCTTAATCATAGATGTTTTATTAAAGATTCCTTTATTTCAAGGAGAAGGAATATTTTAGCAGAACTAAATTTTAGGTGTTTAGCCCTATGCTGGTTTCTACTGACCCACATAGATTATAAGTACAAGATCATACTAGTCAAGCCATTTCTGCATAACTGGATTCTGGGGTTCAGTAAAGGAGCAAAGTACTCTTTACCAAGGGCTTTCTCCCATTCACCTTCATGTGTACCATAGCACCAAGCCTGTAGCAAGGAAAAATGTGATCTCCTAGGATTTCCAGAGTTGCAGCAAGGAAAATACAAGCCTAGTGGCACCTTAAAGATATATAGTGTTTATTCCAGCATAAGCTTTTGAGAATTAGAAGTCACATCATCACTCCATACCTCTCAAAAGCTTATGCTGGAATAGTTTTTAAGGTTCCCACTGTGCATCTGTTTTATTACAGTTAAAGGCAGCATTATTTACAAATAAATACCACTACCAGTTTTGAACTGTGGGCTGATGATAGTCAAAACTGGTTCTTAGTACACCAAATCTTTTGTCTTGAAGGTGTAACAAGGAACTTTTTTGGCAATCTCTCAGTTTCTGCATAGAGAAAATACCTTTGCTTGAACTGTGTACTGGTCTAGTAATTGTAAGGAAGGATTTTCAGCTTTTCAGAAACTTACCCTTAGTTTCTAAACATACTTTTATATCAACATTAAACAGGACTAATCTGGTTTAGGGTTAGAATAGATCCCACAGTAAATTACTAGAAATTTTTAACCCCTCCAACCCATTGGAGGTTTCATTGAGCATAAATGGGGGTGGGGATCTATCATACACTTCATTAAATATTTCCCTTAGGCAGAAAAGGAACAGAAGAGCAGCAAAGATGTCAGGGAGAAAATATCAGAAAAATTAAGAGAATATAATTTTGTTGATTTCACCCTCAAAATGGTCATGTCACTCTCCCATTCAATATAATTGAGGGTAAAAATGACTCACCACCATCAGAGCACATGCTGTGGTTTATAAAAAAATTACAAATAGCAAAGGAATGAAACACTGCAGGGCAAATGACCTTGTCAAGGTTGAGGAATATGCAGAATACAGAACTGAGAGGACTGGAAACAAAGTTTTAGAATTCTTTCTCTCATGTCGCTGGGTTAATTTGACCCCATCTTTGTTAAGGTTTGTAGCTGAGGAAAATTAAATTGCAATATAACGAGACTGATAATTTTATCCTGGAAAAGGCAAGGTATCTTACAACGTGCATAAAATTTATAGTCTGGTTCTTTGATGAACCAGCTCTGTTATTTAAAAAATTGAAAGGGTTGAGCCACACTCAGGTTCTTCATCAAGTATTTGTATATATATCCATTTCTTACTGAATGGTGAAAACAGCTGATGTCCACTCCTTTGGGAAGGAACCACTGCCATTCCTTGTGTGGCCTATGTTGTCAGCTTGTGCGTAAAGTTCTCTGCTTTTCTCCAAAGCATTCCTGGAATTCTGAAATGTTGTTATTAAAAGTAATGGACCCACCTAAAATTTCCATGTGTGTTGAGGAGGCCTATTTCAGCCAGTTTCTGCCTGCATCTGACATCCTAATAAAACTGTTCCTTTTCCCACTTGAACTATTCTCTATCCCTCAGGAGCATCTGGGGGTGGGATTTGGGACTTTAACAGGAGGAGCAGATGTAGGCAGTACTTGAACAACCACTAGTTCAACTCATGTTCTGCTTGCCAGTCACAAACAAGGAACCAGATTTTTGATGATCGGTTTGACTGTTTGTTAAGAGGCTGCTGCATTGTATGCCTTCCTAACCGTGCACTACAGCACAACTGGTTTTTCCTACAGCCATGGGTGGCCATCATTTTTTGTGCCTTGCCACCAGAGGATTTTGGAGCTTTTTTAAAAAAATTGGTAGTTACTATTATGGTATTGCAATCTAACACACTACCAAAGTATTGTCACCATCACTGAAGTTTCACCTTTTAAAAAAATAGGCCTTGAGCTCCTTTTGCTATGTTGCTGTGGAGTTACAAGCAGAAACGTCTCAGTAGCTCCTTCCTTATTATAACTCCACAATGAAAGCAGCTAAAGACTGACTTAAAAATGAAAGCTTGGACTTCGCTGATCCTGACAATACTTTCAATTGCAGCAGCAATAGCTGATTTATTTATTTATTTTTTTAAAAAGAAGCTTCCCTGTGGAACATCAGGTGAAAAATGCAGAGAAAATGGTAGCTCACTAAGCATTTTGCATTTTGCACAGGTTTGAAAAACCCAACACAAACCTGTTTAGCAGGCATTTGAGTCATTTGCTGCCAATTGATCAGACAGGGTCATTGGCTCACATCTGATTGTCTCATTTGAACACTACAAATTTGACTGTCAGACACATTTAACATGAATTTTGTGGCGTCCCTAGTGGTGACTAGGTCATGCTTCTGCAGCTCCACAATGAAAGCAGCTAAAGACTTACTTAAAAATGAAAGCTTGGACTTTGCTGATCCTGGCAATACTTTCAATTGCAGCAGCAATTGCTGATTTATTATTTTTTTAAAAAAGAAGCTTCCCTGTGGAACATCAGGTGAAAAATGCAGAGAAAATGGTAGCTCACTAAGCATTTTGCATTTTGCACAGGTTTGAAAAACCCAACACAAACCTGTTTAGCAGGCATTTGAGTCATTTGCTGCCAATTGATCAGACAGGGTCATTGGCTCACATCTGATTGTCTCATTTGAACACTACAAATTTGACTGTCAGACACATTTAACATGAATTTTGTGGCATCCCTAGTGGTGACTAGGTCATGCTTCTGCAGACAGAAGGATTTTAGGTGGCATCCAACTCAGTGTTATTTTACAATGCATACACTATATAGTGAGGATATTAGCAGAGCTCTTGCAGGTTGCCTTGTCCATTGACGGGGTTAGTCTTTGTGTTAGAGAAAGCAGGTATCTTGAAAAGGATTGTAGTGTAATGGTTAGAATTACTGGACTTGAATTGCTGAGACCTAGACTGAAATCACTGTTCCTTCTCTGGTTGATCATGTATCAGTCCCTAACCAAGGTCCATAAGGTTGTTGCAAATAATATTGGGGAAGGGAACACCGTATATGCTGAACCTGCAAATCCCGGAAGCACTGTAGAATAAAAAGTTGCAGATCATCATCATCATCTTGCAAAGGCTATAAAGGTGGCAATGCACACCAGGGCAAATGTCCTTATAATGTCTATAGCCATTTATTCTGTAAATAAACTGTGGTTCCATGAGACGTGACTTAGTCATTAACTTGAAAGACTTTGCAAAAGAAGGAGTGTTGTTATGGCTTAAGTTGTGCCAGGTCTCAACCCCAGCATGTATTTTGCTATGTCTGGGTGTGTTGGAACATACGAAGAAAGAATAGATTGAATTCCTTCACCATCAGGTACCTATGTGGCATCCCCAAACATTATGATTTCCAGAACAAAGAACAATGTTTTCAGAGAGACTGAAGCATCTCTTTTTCTAAGATTGTAATGGAACTACAATACAATCCAACATCAGTGGAGTCTTAATTTGTGAATTGTTTAATGAGAGCTGAGGCAGCCCTAGAACCTGTTCTGAGTGCCAGGTTATAGCTGTGTGTCTCCAAGCATGTGTGGAATTCATTTTCTTCTTCAGTGAGTAACAACAGCTTAAAGCTGCATCGAGCATTGTGTGTTTCCTTGATGGCTTATTGTGGCCAGAATGGCAGGGCATGTATTTGAAAAAGAAATGAAAAGAAAATGAATGACTGAATTAATGAATCTGGGGGAAAGCTCGTAGGAAGACTTGAAGGCTAGCATTAGTTGTTACTAATTTTTCCTTACAAATGAATTAAATTGCAGTAGAAAGTGAGCAAAGGGGTTGTGAATAGGGTTGCCAGACCCCCCAATGGAGGCAGGGGTCCACCAGTGTCCGGCCATACCTCCAGCCTCTGATCAGCTGGCTGGAGGGGAGGACTGGTCAGTGTTGCACCGGAAGGGTACTTTTTACTTTCTACCACATTGAAAATTATTGTGTAGAACACATGGCTACAGTCTTCTGTGGCCCTAGTAGTGCACTGGTAGATGAGGGGAGCAATACTAAGCAGGTCTTCTCATGTTATTCAAAATAGGGCTTACTCCCAGGAAAGTATTTTTAGGATTGCAGTGTACTCCTAGTAGTCCCCCCATATAGAAGATACCTGTGCAGCTTGACCAGGAGTCTTGTTTGGCTGCTGTGCTATAGCTCTAGTTACAAGAGGCAGTGTGGTGCAGGTTCTCTGGTCTGGTTGCACAGAGTCAATGGTCCAATCTGCATTGGTATTTCCCACCATTGTGCCAATGATCTCACATCATCTCACAAATTTCTGTCTGCATTTCATGCCGGATCCACTCTCCTATTGTTTCATCTCAGCATCGGGGGTCTGCATCATTTTATTACCATTTAGTGATCACTCCGAGGTCACTATGGCATCTCACCACCTTATCTGGTTTTAAGGTGGTACAACTGCCCCCTCCCCACCATCGAGCCACTGTGAGCAAAGAGCAGACAACTGGAGCTGAATTCTTCCCCCCCCCCCAATCTTTTCTAAGGAGATACACAAATTGTCACAAAGGAAACAAGTTAGCTGAAAATCCAGTAATCTGTGTTTAAAAGCAGCCAGGGAACATTTTCCTGCAATCATATGGGGGGGGGGGGGGTTGGTGGAAGTGAGCACCCACTCCCTCCCCCTCCCCCTCTGCCAAGTCACCCCCTTTTACTTTCTGTGTGTGTGGGGTTGCAGGTGCCGTTTCCTCCCCACAGCACAGTGCAGTGCAGTGCCCTGCTGGCACCCCTGGGAGGCTGCTCCTCCCCCCTCTCTTGAGCGCTCTCTCTAAACAACTTGCATCCTGATGCAGACAGAGGAGCGCTTTATACTGAGCCAAATGAGAAGCCGGCACCACAGCAGCACGGAACAGCTTTACATAGCAAATGCAGATTGGGCCAATATGTAACTCCCCTTGGAAGCCAATACAATCTGGAAGTGCCTTAGCTCTTTCTCAGTCTTGAACAATTTTATCTTTTGAATTTCTTTTTTCAGCCTAGTTTGCTATATATTTCTTTTCTTTTGGGAGTAAACACATCAACTTCCTTGCCAAGATGATGGATATGTTGGAATTTGGGGAAGCTGCGCTTTTCCTCCGAAAAAGTGAGAAGGAGATTATGATGATGCAGACTGTGGCCTTTGATGGTAAGACACCATCTTCTGGTTGTGTTGCAGACTAGTTAGCTTGAATGAATTGCTAGATCAAATACTACTTGAATAGCATGTGGTGGGACATTTTATTGATCTGGAAAAATTTTATTCCAGTTTTTGTTTTGTTTTTTGCCTTGAACAGCAGTTTATAAAACTTAAATATAATGCTAGCCAATAGATGAAAAATAATTTTTAAAAGTATACAACTGACTAATTAACATCAATTAAATAAACAAAGAGTGCTAAAAGATCAAAAGCTTGGAGCTGTTAGGATGTCTTGATTCGATATCTAAATGAAGACAGCTGGTGCCTTATGAATATCTCTGGGAAGGAAGTTCCATAAACTGGATGTTGCCATAGAAAAAGGCCTGTTGCTAATTGTCACTCACCTCGAAAGTCAGATGTACCCATTTTGGTAGTACTCTATTTTAATGAGCATTGGGTTGGATTTTACCAGATTTTCTGCTGGGGAAGAGGGTCATTTATTTTGTTTAGTTATTGCTTTAGAAGATGTATATGCTGCCTCCCCAGAGACAGGAGATGAAACTGATTTTCATCCCCAATAGAACTATGCTGGGAATTATGGGATCTTCATGGGACAAAATCACGTTGAGGAAGAGTGTCAGGGAAAATCCACAATCATCTCTTTTACCAATGGAAAAGTGGTAGGATCTGACACATTGCCTTTCTAGACCAGAGCTACTCATATTATGCTTTACAATTCATTTTTTCCAATCCTAATCCTACTATCTGGATTTTTATTTGCAGTTTAATTCTTAAACAGTAGCGTGATTTAGTGTCATTTTGGCAAACTTTCCATTTTATTTGGCAAAATAACTTTTCCCTGTAAAATTTGTGATGACTATAATGTCAATATCTAATAACAAAAGTTATAAAACTCTGGCAGGCCTCATCTCTTTATAGATGATTAGCAATATTCTCTGAAAGCCGAGAGCAGCTGTATATAATCTCAAAATAGTGCAGCAGCCTGCATAGGGAAGGGCATTCCAATACACAGACTGTTCTTAGATGAGAAATGTGCCAAACATTAATAAGCCCCTTTACCATTTATTCATACTGGCAACTCACACAGGATATATTAAAAAAAGAGAGCTGCTTTATTGCACATGGGTGACTTATGATCCATATGAGTTAAGTTCTTTCAAGCGCCAAAATGAAGAAAATGGAACAGCATTTTTAAGCTTCAACTACAACTGGAAGGTAATGTATCTGAGTGTGCTGCCCTCAGGCTAACTAGAAATGGCCAATGTCATTTGTGGCTCATAGGCACAACATTTCTATTTATTTAAATTATTGGTGTCCTGTTTTGCCAGATAAAAATTGTCTGAACTTGCTAACAATTAAAATATGCAATAAAAATAATACATCACGGACTCTTTACTGAATGCATCACCTCAAATTGGTATCCCATTTAATAATAATAATAAAAAACCCTGCCATATTTTTCTTCTACTGTGTGCCTCACAAAGGGCTGGTGCATTCCAGATAGTGCTAGGGAGTCATCTGATTAATTGCTGGCTTTTATGTTTTTAGGGTAACTGTGGCCATCTTTTTCTACTCTGTCAGTAGCTTTTTGGAGCATCTCTTTCGGACCCAACACCACACACACACACAAACATGAACGCACATGAAGCTGCCTTATACTGAATCAGAGTATTGGTCCACCACAGTCAGTATTGTCTCCTCAAACTGGCAGCAGCTCTATAGGGTCTCAGGCTATGGTCCTTCCTGTCATCTGCTGCCTAATTCTTTAACTGGGGATTGAACCTTGGACCTTATGCATGTCTAGTAGTTGCTCTAGTCTGCAACATAACCCATGCTCCATTTCACCATTCATTTTAAGACTAGATCTTCTCTGTTGTAAAATCCAGCCCCCCCTCTCTCTTAGCACTGTTGCCTGAAGTCAGCCTTGCAGGGGTATTGTTCAGTAGCATGCCAAGGAGCCAGGCAGGGGAATAAGGACTTGTGCAGACTCTCTCAGGTTAAACAGGACTTTATTTTTACAAGGCACATACTGAGGATATTGCAGAGGACAGGACCTAGCACACCAAGGAAAATAAACTAAAAGACAGGTTCTAACTAAAGTACTTGCAGTCTATTTGTTGCATCTGGGTAGATGCGGGATGCCTTCCCTGGTTGCATCTGCATCTTCCTTTCATGTCATTCTCCTCTGTCATCCTTCATGGCTAAACACACACTCCCCAGAGTTCCCAACCAAGAGGCCACAAAGGAAACCAAGAATGAAGCCCCAAACGAAAGAACACCTCTCCTTTTCAGACCCCCACCCCCACGTGTGCTCTGGGGTCTTCAGCCAGTCTGGGTGCTCAGCTGTGGGTCTCCAGACTGCCAAACCTGCACCCTCCAATCAAGAGGTTAACACATCAAAGGACTGGTATGTTATCTCTCCCAGCTGGAAAGGATACCCTGTTCCTGCAAAGAGCATCTTTCCCCCTTCTTCCTAGCCATGAAGACATCTGGACCTCTTTCCATCACCATAACTGTCAAGGCAACTCCTGTCCCCTGGTTCTACAAGCTGCAGAGAGAAAATTTTTCCACATTGTGTTTGAAATATCTCCCTCCCCCTTGTTTTGATGTATTGTATATGGACCTTGATTATTTGAGTACTGTGTTTAGAGTACGCTGTGTCTGCTCCTCTCAATACTTTGGTTTTTCTCTCTGAAAACTCTTCCATCATATATATATTATTTAACTATCCCTTGCTATTTTTGTCTGACTCGGCTTAATGCTAGCCCTTCTCAGGTTCGCCAGGGTAGATTTTTAAATATTCCATGTTCTGACCATCTTTGTCCTTGTCCTTCAGGTAAAATCGTTACCTCTTTTCATATTCTTTTTGAGTGCCCGATCTTGGAGGATCTTAGAGCAACTTTTATTACTCTTCTTTTAACTTGCCGTTCTGAATTTACAATCTCAGATGCTTTGTATTTTTTATTTTGTGATAAGTATCCTAAAACTACTTTAGCAGTAGCCAGTTTCCCCCCCAGTCCTTTCATCCTTTAAGTCATAGCTGCTCAAGAACATTGTCTCATGGAGCTTCGATGGGAGAAAGGAAAGGATGTATTGTATATCTAGCCTGATGAGGAGCTGGAGGATATCAAAAGGTTACACAAGGTTTTGTGACATTTGGGTTGGTCCTAATAAAAAGCTATTACAGTTTTTATTTTCACATTAAATAGAGAGCACAAAGATATAAACAACAATAAAGACATAAACAGTAATAAATAGTAGTCACCAGAAAATCATAGCAATATAATAATGTAAAAGCAGCAGGAGATAATCACTGAAGCAAAAACAAAGCCAATCAAGATCTTTCATCAAAACTAGGATTGAAAAAAGTCAAACAAAATATAGGATGAAACCAACACAGAACAAGCAAACAACCCTCCCCCCCCCCATGTTTAGAGTCTAATCACGCAGCCAAGACTCCAGGCAAATCTCCTATGAAAAAGTCTCCCAAGAGGCATGCCACTACCACTAAAATAGCCTCATCTCTCATTACCACTGCTCTGTTAGCAGGGGTACATCAAACAAAGCCTCTCATTGTGTCTTTTGAGATCTGCACTGTGACATATTTCCATCAAGTATAATCTGCTGTGCAGTTGGGTAGATCAGTTTTGGTTATTGTATTGGTGTGCAAATGTCAGCTCCCCTCACTTCTAAATTTTCAACATAAGGTTGCTTTGGTTCTTTTGTTTCATAAATGTGAAAGTCATGAATATAACTGCATTCTTTCTCTTTTATCAAATGGGTATGTAAAGTAGTGCATAAAGTATGGGCCATCGAAGGTCTCTTAACTGGAAAGTGACCCAAACTTCATGCCTTTAGGATGTGACTTATTAATTGCACTGTTGCTTCCAACTTCAGTCAGGTTAGTGTCCAAGTGAGGCTTGGCTCCAGCTCTTGCTGCATCAGATTCCTCTTCCCTTTGAAAGGGCCTGTGGTAGCACTGAAGTGATCAAGACACTGAGCTGGAGAATCACTGGTTAAAATCTTACCTTGTTAACCCTCCGGATTGTTCTGGGCAAGCCACCCTCTTCTCTCTCTTCTCGATCTGTCTCTTTTTGTCTCATCCTTAGGGTTGCCAGCTCTGGGTGGGGAAGTACCTGGAGATTTTAGAGTTGGAGCCTGAGGAGGGCGGGATTTGGGGAGGGGAGGGACCTCAGCAGGGTACAATACCATAGAGTCCATCCTCCAAAGCTGCCATTTTCTCCAGGGAAACTGATCTTGGTTGTCTGGAGATGAACTGTAATAGTGAGCTGCCACCTGGAGGCTGGCAGCCCTACTCGTCCGCTCTGTAGTGTGGAAATAATTCTGTTACCTCAGAAGATGCCTTCTAGGTGTTGCTGAGTCTATGGAATGTTTTTAGGAAATGATGGAATATGAACCCCAGACAGTAATATGCAAAATTAATACACTGTGCAGTATTTCGTATGTTTGCAAGCCACTGAAAGACTAATTTCATTTCCTAGGGAAGAAGAAATGCTGGATTCCAGATGATAAACAAGCTTACATGGAAGCAGAGGTTAAAGAGAGTGGCGGTGGCAAAGTCACTGTTGAGACTGCAGACGGGAGGGTAAGGTCCCCCCTCCCAACCCTGTTTGATTAGTCACCAGAGTAAAACATACTAGACATAATGAGGACAAAGGAACAGATTTTGCTGCATGCGTAAGCCAGAAAATCTTAAATAGAAAGAAGCAAGTATCCAAGGAAGGGATAGGCAGGAGAGAACAGCATGCACCAGAGAAATTCCCTTTCTGTTCTCACCACATGAGATCCCACTGCTAAAGAGACACATCTCTTTTTAAACTGAACAGAAGCTTGTGTCTTCAGCAGTGGAGAAATGCTGGAATGGTAAGCAAAGAATGTGCAGTTCTGTTCCAATGCACATGATCCTTCTTTGTGTTGGAGTGAGTGACTCAGCATGCTTGGACATTAGGGGGTGCTACATCACTCTAAGAGTGTATAGGTGTTATCTCCTTCAATAGGATGCCTTTCTTTGTCTTAACCTGGGAGCTGTCCTCTGACCCCTTCTTCTCTCACACATTGGCTGATTTCACACTAGAGCTGCCTCGATGTTGCGCCGCCATTTCCCCCGATACTATTGGTCAATTTCATACCTGAAGCTGCGGGGCTGCATTTTGACTCGCGGCTTCGCCCGATTCCCCCAGTTTCATGATCCTGTTTTTTGAGGATCACGAAACTGCAGAGGAAATCGGGCGAAGCTGCGGGTCAAATGCAGCCCCGCAGCTTCAGGTGTGAAATTGACCAATAGTATCGGGGCAAACGGCGGCGCAACATCGAGGCAGCTCTAGTGCGAAATCAGCCATTGTCTTCTCACACTATTCACACGGCCTTCCATGGAGACACATGTCTCTGCAGGTTTCTCCTGTAGATTCAGTGCCCTCATACTCCCACACACATGATGCTGGACAAGCTGGCCATTTGTGATAGGGAAAGTATTCTTTAGACTTCTCTCTCTCATTTCGACTGCAACCTGAATGTGAACTGTATCTACTTGAATAAATGTGAGTTTACCTTTTTTTTGCAAGATACTTCTAAATCCATTGAAGAAAATGCACTTAGAAGCATGAAAACTCTGTTTAGGATTGCATTCTCAGTCACATGATGCGTGTGAAGTATTTTATTATTAGTAGTGTTATGGCTGCAGAGAACTGTTCAAAGTGTAGTTTCCCTTTGGCTCCAGCTCTTGCTGCATCAGATTCCTCTTAGCTTTGAAAGGGCCTGTGGTAGCACTGAAGTGGTCAAGAGATTAAGCTGGAGAATTTCTGGTTAAAACCTTCCCTTGTTAACCCTCTGGATTGTTTTGGGCAAGCCACCCTCTTCCCTCTCTTCTCGATCCCTCTTATTCTCTCATCCTTAGGATTATTCTTGGAAAAATGACTTTTTATTAAACTATGTGTCAGCTCACTTGGTCATTTCTGCAGTAGTGGAAAGACTGCCCTCTTCTTTCTTGCAGACAATCACTGTGAAGGAAGATGATGTTCAACAGATGAACCCTCCCAAGTTTGACATGATTGAAGATATGGCCATGCTGACCCACCTCAACGAGGCATCGGTGCTACACAATTTGAACAGACGCTACAGTAACTGGATGATCTATGTACGCTTTTAAATATGTTGTGAATTGTGTTATATAGGAGAAACAGTATGGAGTTGATCAACAGCTCCAGCTAGAGGGTGTGCTTCTGTTCTCTCCCCCCCCCCAATTCCTAGCTGACCCCCATAGGATTCAGTTCTAGTTATGCATAGAGGAGTGTTCCTTTTTTGTCATTATATTCTCTTCCTCCTTTTCTTCACCCACATTCTCTGTCTCTGTTTATATTTACTTCCCCTTGTTTCTATGAAGGTCTGCTGCTTGGAAATTCCTAAAATGGGGACAGATAAGGCCATACAGCGAACAGAGCTACCCCATGCTAGAGCCGTCTCACCTAGGGTAGCTTGGCCCACTGTGTTTTCTTACCACAGATCAAGGAAGATTTTATCACACATTAGATGCCGAATGTGTGGTTGAATGTACAGTAAAATGGTCATCTGAATGGACTTTCTTAGACATGGGTTATCTGTCATTCAGTGGTTCTACAGCCAGTTGGACTCCATTTTTTAGAACTACCTGGAATGGCTTCCATTTTAGAAAATCATTGCAAACAGTCTTTCTTCCAATACGATCTGCTTACTAGGAAGAGGAGACTAATTTTTAAGACACCAGGTTCCAATAATTTCTCTGCTTTACATCCCTGAGTAGCAGCTTGCCTCTGGCAGCCACAAGGTCTAGCTGCCAAAGGGTATTTTTGCTACCCTATAAGAATTAAAATGTCACTCTTGTGTTTTATTATATGACGAGCAGTAAGGTGATAGCATGTTAAATGAACAGGGGCTGAGGAGAGGACAGTTTTCTCATTTTTACCTGTGATGCCTGTCATTTCAGCCCCTTAGAACTGTTTCTTTGCCTTGGGCAGCCAATAGAGATCAGAAGGGTCTTGATAATGTCCCCTCCATTGTGAGGGGATTCCAGCCCCCAGTTGTCAAGCTGCCTCTCTGTGCCTCTTCCAAGCAGCAGTATTCACACGACTGAGGCAGCTGCTCCTGGGATTTTGGCAGCCCAGGGAGTTATAGCCTTTGCTTCTATGGTTTGGCCATTTCTGGCAACAAGAAAGATCTTTTGAGTGACATCTTGGAAATTGGGGAGCTGGCCCAGGCTGCTCTGGTCTGTCTCCTTGCTGCTTCCTAGGGATAGCAGAAGCAGAATAAATTATGCATAATGAACTAATATGCATATGTTGCATAATTTATTCAACTTGCAGCAGTTGGCTTTTCTCAGTGTATCACCATGCAACAGAATTTGGATATTTATAGGACAGAATATCCAGAGCCCTAACAACAGCATAAAGAGGAGTTTAACTCCTTTTTAAACTCATGACTTATGAGTTTGAGGCTGTTTATATCATGGACTGTGCAGATTGCTTTGCTTTCCAAAGGCCACGTACAGAGCTGCACTGTTTAGGATTCATCATCTTGTAACAGATGACGAGCTTTGGCCCCGTTCATACGAGCCCATTTGGGACGGGAGCGGGACGGAACAGGGGCGGAGCAAATGGACGCGATCCCACCTCAACATCTGGGGAGCGTGCCGTCTCCGTCCCTGATCCGGCCCAAATGGTGATGCCCCGCTGCGAAAACGAACCACCTATCTAGGTGGTTGCAGCCATCTGGAGCGCCCCAAGCCGGCCGTGGGATCGGCGGCGCGTCCTTGCGCCGCCACATCCCA
>NW_015172101.1:83712-119742 GCF_001447785.1 Gekko japonicus
GTACAGATCCAGCTTTCTAAAGATGGAGCAGAATTTTTTGTGGTATTTTTTCATTTGTGTGTGTGTGTGCTCATGCCTGGAAATCATGGTAACTTCTGGTGACTCCTACTGGGGCACGGAGGACATTCAGAGAAGTGGCTTCATAGCCTGTCTCTGCCTCCCGGCCCTGGTATTCTTTGGAGGTCTCCCGTCCAAATACTTGCCAGGGTCGGCCATGCTTAGCTTCTGAGATCTGACGAGATCAGGCTTTCCTGGGCTATCCAGGTCAGGGCAAGACAGAGCAGAATTTGACAAACATTAAGGGGGGAAAAGATTGTTTGGAAATATTTACTCTAAAGGAAGATGACCCTTAATGTAAGACAATTCCCCCTAAAAAAAAGTGAATACTATACATAAAAACAGATGGCCCTGAATTTAAAATAACCCTTACACAAAAAATGTAGCAATATAAACCAGATTGGAATAGATCTAAACACTCTGCTTTATTCAGGAATCTCTGAAGTTCGCTAGCCACCACTCGTTCAATCATGGTACATGAGACTGGTGATAGTTATTCAACTCTCCTGGGTCCAGAGTAGGTTTCTTTAGGAGTGGACACACCACTGCCTGCTTCAAGGCAGGAACAACCACCCCATCTCTTAGGGAGTCATGTGCTGTCTCCCAGGCTCAGTTCACCAGCACCCCCTCTTTGGCAGATTTTAAGTACCCAGAAGGGGCAAGGTCTGTACAGACAGGTAGTAGGTCTCAAACTTCCCAGCATCCTTGCCACATCCTCAGAGAACACAAGCTGAAAGGTATTCCACACAACTGGACAAAATAGACTATCCGATCCTGTCACTGCTAATGTAAAGTCCATTACTACTACTAGGCAACTGCTGCTTGAAGCACAAGGGAAGAAGCAAAATCTGGAGTGGAGTAAAATTCTGAGCCAGAAGCATGGGTGAGTACTAGTAGAGAAACATATCAGCCCAACCTCCTCTGCATAGCAACACCCAGTAGATAAATATACCCAAATGGAAGACAACACTCCCTTTTTTAGAAAGCCAAAAAAGGTAAAGAAGGTCATCTTCCTTTTGAGTAAATAGGGTACATTTAGGCACTATGTAAGGAGTAAGGACTGAGGAGTCTGTGAGTAAACTGTAATTAGCCCAAGTTACAGTGAATGCATTTGGAATGTACATTTGATTTTTGTGTTAAGCATGTATGTTAAGCATGTCGTATGCAAATAGTCTTTTCCTAGGCATAACTGGAGAAAAGTATGGGCAAAATGTGGGTCAGCATCCACATAGTCCTTGATATGTCAATTTAAGTAATGTCTGGTGAGTACCTCCTCGTAGTTTGATATGGAATATAGAAGAGGTAGGCTGTAGCCTGGGTGAGGCTGTGTTTGCAGATCTTCACCCTAAGGAGTCATATGCCCTAGGTAATTTTTTTTATAAATATAGGCTTTTAAATTTGTGTGATAATAACTCCCTTTCGAAGAAAGGCAGCTTAATTCTAGAACTGGAATATTTCAGGTTATTTAAAAAAATAGTGGTGTCCAGTGATGCATAATGCCAGTACTGCTCCAGTAGAATTGGAGTTATTCACGTCTCTCCCCCCCCCCGTTCCCCTGGTGGATTTTTCCAAGTAATCCTTACTAACAAAACTCTGACAAAAAAATTATTCTTCATCTGCTATGACTGTGAACATAGTAAGGTACTTAAGTAAGGGTAATATGTTTTCATTATAAGTAGGAAAACACTTCCGAACTTGAAAATAACTGTTCACATTTAATATATACACTTCTGATACAATCTGTGAACAAGCGGTGGGCTTGGGAACAGGGTGTCCTCAGTTTATGAAGAAAGCATGGATTTTCCCATTGATTTGTTTGCAACCTCATCTGGAAACGTGGCAGCCAAGCTTAGTAATCCAGACTGGCTATAGATTTGTACTTGCTAGTTGCTTAAATATCTGGAATGCTCTTCACAGGCTAAAAATACCTTGAATTGAGCCTGGCTCACTTCAGGGAACAAATGCGGACACTGTAGCTATGATATAACATATAATGTAAAACCAGCCGCCAGTAATGACGTGTATGCATATATCCAGCAAACAACATTACAGTCCATGTGTGAGAATATCACCTTCTTCCATCAGAGGGCAGTGGTGATGCATGGCTGACAATTGGAAGACTAGGATTTGCAAAGGTTTAGAAAATGCATTACTGGGGAATTTTTGGCAGCCTGTTTGTTTATTTTAAAAGTTGAGCTGAACAGAGTACAATGGAGAAAGTACAGTTTACACAGCAAAAATAATGTATCAACTTACAAGACGAATTTACATTTTGGGCATTGTGTTAGAACCACCTGAATTATCATAAAGGTTAATGTGTAAAAGAGCAGAACAAAATCTATAATTATGCTTGGTTTAACACTATGTTTTGTTTTCTAAATACTTGTAATTATACCATCTTTAAATGAGAGGTGCTTCCCCCTTAGGAGGCATAAGCTATTGTTAATGGAAGAGAGTGGAAAGCTCTTTCCAGTACCCTTTCCGGCCTAGTTTATTTAGATCTAGACAAAGAGAACTACGTAGGAATTTATTTTCCCATCCTTATCCAACAGTACAATACAACAGCTGTATGACTCATGTTTGCCACTCTTGCATGGATTGATATTGTAATGTATTGAAACGATTACATGAATCACCTCATAGGACTCCTATGTTAAGCTTCGAGCCAGACCAGGGCACCTCTGAGCGAACTTCCTATTGGTCGCTTCGTAACAGCGACCAATCAGAACGATACCATTCCCTAGGAGGGAAAGACTCCCATTGGTCCTTAACTAAGCAATCTCATTGGTTGTTAATTGTAAATAGGCGTGGCTACATTAGCCCGGTTATGTTTAAAAGGAGCATAAGCTCCCACTGTTTTCTGTTCTGGTTTCTTACTGAGTTGAGTGCTTGTTCGTTACTTCCAATAAAGCTGAATCACTTGCTGAATCACTCTAAGAGTCCTTTGTTAGCGCGATCTAACAATTGGCGACGAGGATGGGATATTAGAGCGGGTAGGCAGCCCTGCGGACATCCACACTTCGGACTCGGAAGAAAGCGAGCAGAGCACAGCAGCCGATCCGGCGGAGGCGCCACCAGCTCCGGTGCCCAAGTCTCCCACGATGGCTGGAAGCCAGAAGTTCGAGTGCTTCGAACCTTCCTCAGAAGACTGGGACTCCTACCTATCCAGGTTCGAGTTCCATCTGGAGACACACGACATTACAGACGAGGCCAAGAAACGGGCGTGCCTCCTGAGTTCCTGCGGGAAGGGGACCTTCGACATAGCCAGGTCGTTGGTGGCCCCAACTGATATAAAGACTGTCACCTACGCTGACATCACTGAGAAGCTTAAGGCTCACTATTCTCCACAACCGTCGGAGATCGCCTGCCGGCACGCGTTTTACAAGCGGAGCCAGGCCGGAGGCGAGACCATCGCGGAAAATCAGAACGATACCATTCCCTAGGAGGGAAAGACTCCCATTGGTCCTTAACTAAGCAATCTCATTGGTTGTTAATTGTAAATAGGCGTGGCTACATTAGCCCGGTTATGTTTAAAAGGAGCATAAGCTCCCACTGTTTTCTGTTCTGGTTTCTTACTGAGTTGAGTGCTTGTTCGTTACTTCCAATAAAGCTGAATCACTTGCTGAATCACTCTAAGAGTCCTTTGTTAGCGCGATCTAACAGATATTTTGAAGACCAAGTACTTTTAATTCCATTGTGACTTGCAAATAAGTCACCTGTTTTCCTGCTATAATGCTAATTTCTGGGAGTTCCCCCCCCCTAAAGCTCTTTCAGAGAAGAAGACAAGCCACCCTGTTGCCCCTGGAAGACCTCTATCCAGCAGTGTACCCAATGCTAACTGTTTTCTGCATTCACAGAGCACCTCCCTTTAACAAACAGAATTCACTTGCTCTTGAAATTGTCCTGGTACAACCAAACCTTTTGGTTTAGGTGCTCAACCAGAAATTCACTACATTCTACCATGCAGCTTGAACAAGGGAAGTGAAAGAAAAACATAGAAGCCTTCCAATGAGCTGGCTTTGGCTGGGAGAGTGGGGTATAAATCTGATAGATAAATAAATATCTTCATTTGACTGTTTTACATGTCACAGGGTCATCAATAAGCTAATTAATTGCAGCCTACCCAAATCCGTCTTCTATCTGCTTCTTGGCTTTCTTCATACCTACATTGTTTGATAAGGCCTGTGTATGTCAAACACAAGTATTGCTTTCAGGGCTGTTGTTCTTTTTAAACCAAGAAGCCATTTCGGTCAAATCATTTTTAATCTATTTGGGACAGAGTCCTGTAACAGCTTGTACAGCGGTAATCCACATAGCACTAAATAAGAGAAAGGACCCAACGGCATTTGGTTTGCAGTCCAACAGAGTCGCAAGTTTCACCAATCCTCCTAATAAACAAGAAATCCAATTTGCCAGTTCATTAGAAGGAAGTCTCATTAGATGGATTTCTGGTTCACTATATCTTATGTGCTTTAGTGAAACTTAGTATTCTGGACATGTGTTATGTGTCTGCTGTGGAAGGTGAGTGCAACAGCTGTTGCATGGCTCCGTCCCAAACGGATTAAAATGATGTAACGAGAGTAGCTTCCTGGTAGAAATTCTAAAAATGTCATCTGCTTGTATTCTAATAAGTAAATAGAGAATGGATTTTGATTGGCAAGTACATCAAATATTCCATGGTATGGAAAGCATTAAAATTAAAAGCTTCAGATTGGAGTTGCAAATTCTTGTATTATCAGTAGGTCAACGTAAGAACACTGGTCCATTTAGCTTAGTACTGTTTATTCTTACTGATGCACAGAAGTTATTTTCCCGATGCTTGATATCCTTTTACTTGAGATGCCAGGAATTGAACCTGAGACCTACTGTGTGCTAAATATTTAGCCACAGCCCCTCCTGTTTCTTTCACCTGTTCTGTACAAGCTACATAGTACACATATAGTGAAATTTCAGGGTTTGTTTTTTCTCTCTCTCACAGATAGAGAAAATCAGTCGATGCTGATCACGTAAGTAGCTTGTTTCAGACACCTCACACTGGCAAAAGAGTTTTTTCCCTCTCTAATGGGCTTCTTGCATGTTTTGTGATTGCATGAAACTAGTCTAGTATGTATTCTTATTTGACAAATAGCTTCCTCAACACTGACATTAGGAGACAGAGTAGGACCCCCCCTCAATTATATTGAATATCCTACCACCCAGGGTGTATAGAATTTGTGGCTACCTCTCCTAGAGATATTCAGTCTACAAATGGAGGCTCAAGAACCCAGTCCTTAAGGAGAAATTGCCTGGATCCATTCAGTATTACACTTTAAAAAAATTAAATGAAAAAAGAAGTCATGAGTTGAAGACAGCTAAGACACAGAGCGTTACAGATAAGAGAGCCCAGAATTCAGAGCCAAGAGTTTGTTGCTTCTTGCCTCTTTGATCTGATATTGAGTAAGTTATTTTTAGTGCTCTTTATATGATTGCTTTCTGGATGCAGTTGTGATTGATGAGAGCAGTTGCCCTTTGACAAATAGGAGGCAGCTACATAACTGGGTGTGACCGCTTACTCTGCAGGTAACAGAACTGATCACGCTCAGCCCACAAGTGCCTACTGGCCATGTGATGGCTAAATGGAAGTCCCACATCCAGAGGAACTAGGGCTCTGAGTGCCAGTTGCTTGGGGACAAAAGGGTAGAGGCTTTAAAATTTTGCCTATGGACCTTACATGGTATCTGTTTGGTCACTCTGAGAAACGGAATGCTGGACTAGGTAGATGATTGGTATGGGATCAGAAGCTGCGTCTTGCATTCATTCAACCAGGCCAATATAACTTGTGATCTACAAAACAGTATAGCTGTGTATGGCAGCCCACTACAAGCTCAGCATGCTTTCTGTGCTTGTTGCAATAGGCAATACTTTGCCCTGACCTGGATAGCCCAGGCTACTCCAGTCTTGTCAGATCTTGGAAGCTGAGCAGGGTAGGCCCTGGTCAGTGTTTGGAAGGGAGACCACAAGCAATACCAGGGTCATGATGTGGAGATAAGGATGCCAGCCTCCAGGTGGGGATCCCCCAGAATTACAGCTCTTCTCCAGACTACAGAGACCAGTTCCCCTGGAGAAAATGGCTGCTTTGGAGGGTGGACTCTATGGCATTGTACCCCACTGAGGTCTCTGTCCTCACCAAACTCCACCCCCCAAATCTTCAGGAGTTTCCCAACCTGGGTCTGGCAACCCTACCCCCCCCCCCCCGATGGTGGCCAAGAGGGATCTGGCAGCCCTCTGCGGAGGCAGGCCATAAGCCAACCACCACCGAATGTCTCTTGCCTTGAAAACCCCGTGGGGTCACCATAAGTCAGCTGTAACTCGATGGCAAACAAACAAACAACCTTTATAATGCAGGCACCTGCATGCTCATAATGCAGTGGTGTAGCCATAGCCGTGCATAGTAAACTGCGGGTGTGAGCAGTTTTCTGCATGTTTCAGGGATATTTTAACAGTGCAGTCTCTCCTAAATGAAGGTTTGTGTTGAAATAATTAAAATTTGACTAAAGTGCCTTAAGGAGCCACACTCACAAAATGGTCTTATGATATGGTTCGTCACCCACACAGTTGCATGATGAGTGGTCACGTGCATACAAAACCATCTGTTGTGGCTTGTGAAAATGCTCTTCCCAGAGCCCCCACTTCAGTACTCTACTGCCAAAATATATAAAATCAGGCTTCTGAAGAATACAAACTGTAACACGGTGGGCTATTGTGACCTAATGCAGTTGGAGCATTGCCACAACATTTCCCCCAAGAGATGCTGCGAATTTCACAACAATGTATTCGGCAGTTAAAGCATACTATTTGGCCATAAAAAATACAGGTCAGCTGATCCCCTGATCTGTTCACCTGGGTACCAAACAATTCAAGCAACTGCTAAACTGGTTTGCCGCTGTCCTATTATTGCTAACTTTGTTTCCTGGATGAGACATCAAAAGCTGACTTTTATATGACTGGGCAGATCAGCTGGGAAATGGCTTCCAAACACCCCCTCCCCCAGCTTCATGGCATCCCTGCAAGGCTGGAACATAGCCTGTTGGTTCTGAACAGGCACAAACAATTGAACAGTCTGTCATTAAGTCACCTGTCTGGTTGTGATGGGCAATCAGGTGATGAGCCAAAGTGGTAAGGAGTCCCTGCTCTCGCACATGCCAGAGTCGCCCTGCATAAGAATATCACTTCTATAGTGTCTGGAGAGGGACAAGGCCTCTATTCCAACCCTTTATGTTTATCTCCATGACCATCTGATCTGTTGGATTCATAGAAGTACTGCCTTGATAGACCCATAAGGTTTTCCTCATAAGGAGCAGAGCCAAACCTTTACTGCTACGTGGCAGGTACAAATATTCACACATGAACTGTATCCTGTTGTTAATGGATATGATAATCAATCACAACCCTGATTTAGTAGCTCTGGCTGCGGTCACACAGAACAGAAGCCAATCAGTCACAACCCTGATTTAGTAGCTCTGTAATTAACACTAAACGAGCAGGTATATAATTCCAGCAAAAACATTGCATACACATACACTAGTGAGTTTACATTATAATCCCAATGTTATGAGAGCTCTGGATAATATAATCAACTGCACTTACTTCTGGTGACAGAAAATCAGGTAGAATCTTAATTTGCCTAGGAGAGCCAGCCACATAGCTTAAGGGGACAAGGTTGAAAAATCAATTGCAGCAGAAATCTGGAGTTAAGTTATGGCATTTCTCTCCCCCCCTCCCCCCAACATAGTGGAGAATCTGGTGCTGGCAAGACTGTGAACACAAAGCGTGTCATTCAGTACTTTGCCACAGTAGCTGCGATTGGTGAACCTGGAAAAAAGAACGTAAGTGTTGGAAATTAGTGTTTTCTTCTTTGGTCCAAGTACTACTTAGTAACAACAGACAGAAGACATTCCGTCTGCAGTTTACTGGAAGCATGGGTTGGGCAGTTGTTTTTGCTTTCATCCTGTTAGATTATTGTCGTTTACATGGTCTTTATCCAGAATCTGTCTTCCAAGTCAGTGTTGCTTCAGAGCACATCTTTGATGTATATCTTAGTTTTTATAAGCAGTTTGACTGCCATGGCTTCTCCCAATAATACTGGGAATTGCTACTTGTTGATGGTATGGGGAACTTTCTGTAAGAAACTCCTGTAGCTCATCACAAGGCTACAGTTCCCAGGGATCTAAAGATTTTTTTAAAGTCTAGATATACATTGAGATTTCTGGTGCCACAGTTCTTGATGCCACAATTCTGGATGTTACATTAACAGGACAAAAACATGTTGTAAAGCATTTACATCCTTAACCCTCTCTTAGCTGTGCATTTTTTGTTTCTGGTTTTCTTTTCCCTGTGTTTGTGGTGTTCGTTGGGGGGGGGATCTTTTGGATCTTCTTTTCGATTTGATGCATGAGCACTTTTGTACAGATGAATCTTCCCCTCTTTGTCCTATGCAATATAACTGACCCATAGACTGAAGAGTTATGAAGGCTGAATCAGAGCAGAAGACTGCCTATACGCTAAGGCTAGTATGTTGATCCAGGAACTGCAACTTCATACTTCGGGTCTGTTGGCTTGTAAAGATTGGTGCTTTAATGCTGGCAGCACTGATCAACTGTTTGGTGGTGCATTTATTCTGCAGGAAAATAGCATGTACACCAATGGGTTCTAGTTGTGGGTATCAAGGAGTGCACATGGAAGCATGTTTCCATGCACAGCTACCTCTTGCTCATTCAGGGGGGAAAGGTTTAGAGGTGCTAGAAAATTCTCTTTAGGAATATTTATGAAAAAGAACATACAATTAGATATATGAGAAGAATACACAAAGTCTGTGCCAAATCACTGATGGAGAGCTAGTGATCAGTGAGGATGGATTATACTTTCAATTCTGTTAGCCTTTGATTAGCTCTTTATTTAATTTTTTTCATCTTTTCTCCCCCAACTGTTCCTTTATTAGCAACCAGCCACCAAGACTGGAGTAAGTAGACGAGGCCATAGTTGTTGAATTTGCATTGCGTGAAGTTGCTGAAATACAATGAACATTGTTAATAAACCTACAGAAAACATATGTTTGCATGTCTGAAGTCTAAAATAACGGCCAAATCAGGTTAGATACAAAAGATCAGCAATTAAGACCTTGCATGGCGTTTAAATAACTAATTAGCATCCTGTGTTGCTGCCTGCAGATTGGGAGAAGGGTCATGTGGGCAAGGAGTGTTTAACCCTTTTCTCTCATGCCTTTTCAGTGAATTTAATAGCATTTCCTAAGCTGCAATTATGTCAATGAAAGGACAGGTGCAAGTGAATATCTTTTCGTACTCATGATGGAAAGTGGTGCTTTGGGGGAGAAGGTTTTACATTGTGGAACAAGCATGCGAAGAAATAGTTAAAAACAGAAAATACTGTTTCCACCCAACAGTCCTTCCCTGATCTTCAAAGAGGAGCCCAGTAATTAGCTTTTTTTAAAGGCAGAAAATCCTACTCATGGATCTTTTGTGTATGCATAGCATGGCCCTAATTCAGCTGTATTTCATTCTAACTCTGAAAAAGGTGGGCCAAATCAGGTTAGATACAAAAGATCAACAATTAAGACCTTGCATGGCGTTTAAATAGCTAATTAGCATCCTGTGTTGCTGCGTGCAGATTGGGAGAAGGGTCATGTGGGCAGGGAGTGTTTAACCCTTTTCTCTCATGCCTTTTCAGTGAATTTAATAGCATTTCCTAAGCTGCAATTATGTCAATGAAAAGACAGGTGCAAGTGAATATCTTTTCCCACTCATGATGCAAAGTGGTGCTTTGGGGGAGAAGGTTTTACATTGTGGAACAAGCATGCGAAGAAATAGTTAAAAACAGAAAATACTGTTTCCACCCAACAGTCCTTCCCTGATCTTCAAAGAGGAGCCCAGTAATTAGCTTTTTTTAAAGGCAGAAAATCCTACTCATGGATCTTTTGTGTATGCATAGCATGGCCCTAATTCAGCTGTATTTCATTCTAACTCTGAAAAAGGTATTCCTCCTTCTGCACAAACTTGCCCACATCCAGCCCCCTTACTCCTCAGTCCTACCGTATCTCCTGCATAAACAATGTGTTAACAGAAACTATTCCAGTGTCCATTAGACTAAATGTCAAATCTGTAAGGCATGATCGTATGCGCACCTCTGAGGGCTTATAAATGCTAAGGAATTAGACTCAAACTCTTGGATTGTTTAATACCACCATATTTTTCACACAATGATTGCTGTTATCAATGGAAATGTCATTATGTGTTGCTTCCCTTTCTATCCCCCAGTGAGTCAGTCTATTTCGTGTTGGTAGATTAGGTTAATGGGAGAAATGTGTGAGCATAATAAATTAATCGCTATATGAATGTATCACCTTGAACCAGCCTCCGATTCAGCACACAGTTCTGAGCTGATTTACTTTGGCATTAATAGAAATGAAAATGCATGTTTACAGCAACACAAACATTTATGTTTCTCCGTGGAATTGGCTTAATAAAATGTACTCTAAATCTTTGCATTGTAAGGGGACCTTGGAAGATCAAGTCATCCAAGCAAACCCAGCCCTAGAGGCCTTTGGGAATGCCAAAACCCTGCGAAATGACAACTCCTCACGTTTTGTAAGTATGCTTTATTGCTGTGGTACCTTACTGATCTCTCTTTATCAATACTGTTGAGTTATTTATTTAAAGATTTATATGTCACCCTCTCAACCATCAGGCTCCCGGAACCAGTGAACAGTATATCTGAAATCAACAATGAAATACAATCTATTTTGAAACATAGTCAGCTTTAGCAGCATGAAAGCCAGTAACTGTAACATCAGGAAAAAGTGCTTAAATTTTGAAAAATCCAGGGAGAAACAAGAAAAGGGTGAGGAAGAATCATTTTAAAAAAATCAGTCCGTGCATGGTTAAATGAAAACAATGTAACCTCGCACCTGAAACTAAAAAGGCCAAGAGCAAATGGCAGCCGGAGGGAGAATGTCCCACAAGCATGGAGCCAGCACAGAAAAGGCCTCCTCCCAGGTAGCCATCACCTCACTGCGGATGATGGGAACACACAGAGAAGGTAGGGTTGCCAGCCTCCAGACGACTGATCTCCAGGCCGTAGAAATCAGTTTCCCTTGAGGAATGGGCAGCTTTTGAGGACAGACTCCATGTAGCATCCCATCTCAAATGAGCTGCCTCCTCTCCCCAAACCCTGCCTTCTGAGGGCATCACCCCCAAATCTCCAGGGATTTACTAAGCCAGAGTTGGCAAACCTAAGAGAAGGGCTGTGACAGATGTTCTGAGATATGAGCAGGCAGGAATATTTCTGTTCTTTTGAGTTATTTATAACTGAAAACCAAAAAACCATATGATACCTTTTATTAGAACCATCCACAATAACACAAAACAGCATTCAAACTTGCAAATTCTGCCGGAATGTTTCATCAGAGTGGATGTTAAACACTAAAATAACTGCCACGTCTTTTTCAGTTCTTAGACTTTTTTCTGTACTTAGACTTCAACCTGTTCTGTGCTAGCTGCACTGGCTCCTCGTGGAGTACCAGGTCAGGTTCAAGGTTCTGGTACTGACCTTTAAGGCCTTGAGTGGTCAGGGACCCATGTATCTCCAGGACTGCCTCCTGTGGTATGTCCGCTGAAGAACTTTAAGCTCTGCTGAGAACAACTTACTGGTGGTCCCTAGCTCCAAAGATGTCCGGCTGTCCTTGACCAGAGCTAGGGCTTTTTCAGCCCTGGCTCCTACCTGGTGGAACTCTAATAACATCTGCACCCTACGGGACCTTGTGCAGTTCCGCAGGGCATGCAAGGCAGAGATGTTCCACCAGGCTTTTGGATGAGGACAGCAATGGGTACCATCATATCTGGCACTCCCTTCTTCTCCCCCATTCTGCCTTCCCTCGCTCATTGCAAGACAGTGATGCAATCTGTACATTTGTTTTTTATGCTGCCTAATGTTGTTTTTACCTCTTGTTATCTCTTGGATTTTAAACTGTATAATATTATGTTGTTAACTGCCCTGTAAATTCAGAGAAGGGCACTATATGAATTGAAATTATAAATAATAATAAATAAATAAGGAGTCTCTATGTTTTATTTGGTGTTAGAGAGACATTTGATTCTCCACTGTTTTTAATATTTTCATTATGAGCCTGCCATTTTCCCTTCCTCTGTTCATAAGACTAAGATTATAAATCTGAACCAGCTCTGCCCAGTATCATATAACATATTCAAGTCTGCTTGGCACTCTACGCAAGATGCACGCAAGATGTACTAGGTTCAGGGCCTAAAGCATCTTAAAAAAAACAAAAAACAGCCTGCTTAAGAGTTCTGTCAAAACTCAAAAGTTTGCATCCTGCTTTGTGTTATTTGGGTTCTAATAAAAGGATGGACACTGCTTTATAACTAACAGTTTAATATTATGATGTTGATGTTACTTATGTAGCTACAAAGTAACTATGTATCTGTGACTAAATACGACATTTCCTAAGGTTATTTATCCTGGTGTTGCTACTGTCTACCTCCAGTCCACTCAACTTTTAATGTGACCTGTTCCTTTATATGGAGTGCCTTTTGCAGCACTCACCGTGGGCAGCCATTTTACTTTCAGTTGCTGAAACTCTCTCGCACAAAGATCTTCAGATGTCATGCTGGCTGCAGTACCACAATAGACTGTATGAATTACAATAACTTCAGCCAACAGGCCCAAGGTTTAGAAGAGGATTTGACATTTATAAAATAGGGATCACGTCCTTCATAGAGTTATTCGTTGATTACTTCTGAGGAAAATCACTGATAAAGCTAATTGGAAATGAGAAATGATTGACTATACATAAATAATGTGAAGTATTATGAATTAGAAAGGTGCCTATATTTGTGCAAGGAGAGCCAGTGCAGTGTAGTGGTTAGACTTAGAGTGTCAAGCAAGGATCTGAGAGATTCTAGGTTTGAATCTGCACTTTGCCATGGAAGCTCCCTAAGTGACCTTGGGCCAGTCACACACAGGCTAAACTGCCTCACAGTGTTGTTGGGAGCATAAAATGGAGGAGAAGAAAATAATGTATGCTGCCTTGGGACCCTATTGGGTATAATTGAGGGTATAATTGATAGAGTATAAATGAGGTAAATAAATAAATAAGGAAGTTATAACAGTGATAGCAGGAAGACCTAGACCAGTTTATTAAGAGCAAAGGATGAGAAATATTTCATAATGTGTTTTGCCCTTCTGTCTGGACAATGAAGGGTGAATATACATCCTGGGTGGTTGGAGGGAGTGATGAAAACCTCTGAAAAGCAGTGTCACATACAACAGTTCTCTTATACCATCTCCATCAATAGCAGAGAATACAGCACATTGCAAGTGAAGCATACAAGTCATGCGTAACAGTCCCTGAGGGTTGCAGAAACAGCTATCTGGTCATGAGACTACAGAAGTGAGCGGCTGTTCTAATTTTGGCATGTGGGATGCAAAGCTGCAGAAACTGCAGCCTGCCTCTGCAGTTTCCCAGCTTGTGCTCCGTAATGAGGACCACTGAGACTGTAGCCTCCTCAGACGCCTGAAAGTTAGACAATATGTTATGACCAGGTTATATTTCTTCAGCTCACATTGTATGTCTGGGGAGATAAAAGGTTGTCTTCTGGAGGAATCATTGGAATGCATCCTCTGCACCATTTAGTCTAGACCCTTATCCTAAGCGAAACCCCCCAAATCAATACCTGTCCAGATTTCCAAGAAGTACCTAAGAAAGCAGAGTCTACAGTTTACTCTGTGGCTGAAACATTAGTGAATCTCCCTAAGTCATGGTTTATCTGCATTCATTTAAATTAATCAAAAAATCAAATTATGCAGGGCTATTTTTGAGCAGGAACACACAGGAACGGAGTTCCAGCTGGCTTCAGAGTTGGCCACACCCACTACTGCCAAAACCTCTGTGTGCGTGGCTACAGAGGGAAGGCATGGAGAGTGACCCCCCAGCAACTCCGAGGCGGGTGGGCCAGGGGGGGCCTGGAATGCCTCCTCGTGCCTTCCCCGGCCTGTCCAAGGGCCCGCTTGCCTGGACGCCCTGCAGCCGCGGGGTGCCCAGGCAAGCCAAGGGAAGACATGGAGTGTGGCCTAATATGCTAATGAGCTGTGCTGTCAGGGGTGTGGCCTAATATGCTAATGTGTTTTTGCTATTGGGTGTGGCCTATTATGCTAATGAGTTCCTGCTGGGCTTTTTCTACAAAAAAAGCCCTGAAATTATGTATGTGTGCAAGAGAGACAATGTTGTGTTTTGTGAGAACATATTGATTTGTATTTTACTACTGCCAGTTTGTAAATGCAGTAAAGGATTTTTTTAAAAAGAACTTTTTTACCATTTAGAAATTGAAATTCATTTCCCCCCAAATTCCAAATTTATATTTGAATACAAATTTTTGATGATTTATGCTGTTTTGGTTATTGATTGAAGCATGTTTTCATTAGTTACAAGTGATTACCCTGTCAGTCCTATGGAAGAAAGGCAGACTACAAGTAACATAAATAATTTGGAAAATCCCATCCTTGTCAGAAACATGTAGCCTTTGTTTTGTTTATCAGTGAGATCCTAAGCAGAGTTGTACTATCCTAAGTGCATTGACTTTAATAGACTTAGAAGGATGTAACTTCAATTAAGACTATAATGTAAATTAGGACTGTCTATTTTGCTGTTTCTGTGTTTTTATTAATATGTGACATTTTTCTCGTGTACAAATTAGGGTAAATTTATCAGAATCCATTTTGGCACTACAGGCAAACTCTCATCAGCTGATATTGAAATCTGTAAGCAACATACTAATTTATAATTACTGAATTACACATCCTTGGTTGAATCCAAAGGTGCCTTTGCATGAGTAGAAGGCACTTCTGCTTATACAAGGGATGGGGTGGTCCACTGTTTCTTCTGATTTCCCCAGAAGAATTGCAGTCCTCTGTGCTGCTTCTCCTGCTATTCGGGGGGGGGGGGTTCCCCAACCCTCATTAGCACCTTTTCAGGTGGCACAGGAAGCTATGGAAGACAGGGAGTGGTGGCTAAGATCTCTTTCACTTCTGCTTGCATTTCTTTGGATCCAACTCCCGGTCCACATGTTTCAACTTAATTCTCAACCTATCTCCATTGTACAACCAGATCTGCTAGAGAAATCCCGAGTGATTTTCCAGCAACCAGGTGAGAGAGCCTACCACATCTTCTACCAGATCTTGTCAGGGAAAAAAGCAGAGCTACAAGGTAAGAGTAAAGACAAGATGAATTGATGTTGAGATCTGCGACTTGTGTGAATAGATAAAAAGGCAAAAGGAAAGGGTGAAAATTATTTTGTGTTTTTTCAAAAAATGTCTAGCTGAGTATCACCTATAATAAGGAACTAAACTAAAGACAGGTAACTTGCAGAACATGTTTGAAATAGATCAAAATGGCAGTCATCCTCTATCAAAATCAGCTGTCACTAAATAACAGAAGTTACAAATTTATTAGCCCAGTTTTTGCCATGCCATATCCTGGAGTACTGGTACAAAACAAAAATTTCAGTCATGATCCAGAAAGGCATGTGGAAGCTGGCTTCCACCCTCAGATCTTCTTGCTTAATAACCTTCCACGTGGGATACCTTCAATAAAGCTTTGCTGGTCTTAAAGGTGCCACTAGACTTAAACATTTGGGAAACACTGTTACACCTGGATTTGCCTACATCTAGAATTATCGGGACTGTTGAAGCAGTTCCTGAAGCTGTATCAGAAATCATGCAAGGAGGGGTCAAAATATGGCAATACAGGGCATCATTCAGAAGTGCACGGCAGAGCAGATGAAGGTGTGTTTTCCTAAATATGAATTTTTATTTGTATCACAAGGTTATCTACAACTCGTATTTGAAACCACTGAACACAGTTATTATGTAAACTATTTCACAATTGGGGTTATGTGCATTTTACAGCGATTATTTCTTTAAAAAATATTGCTGTCATTACACTGAGATGATTCAGATTGCTAGGGGATCGCCAGCTAGGCAGTCCCTCTAATACAGTGAAGAGAATCATTTTATCCGTGTACTAAATTGCTGTTTGGCAAATGCACTAATAATCTCATTTAAGTTCTTGTCATCCAGGCAGAGTGGCCCATCTGCTAAATCCTTAACCCAGTTAGCCTTTGCAGTGGTCTAATTAAGGAAGATTAAAGGAACAGTTTCAAAGTAATTTTGCTCTAACAGGATTTGGATGCAAATATTGTACTGTGAAAATGTACATTCCACGGTAAATTGCCTATTCCCATGCTACATGTTATCAGAGATCCCTGCGTCTATGAACTGCAACCTAAACGTCTCGATAGATGTCACAGTCAGCTGATCACATGTAATCCTACCCAAAATAGTTCCAGCCATAATTATAGGTTAATTTCTGTCTGGGGCTGAGGTTGGGGCAAAGTAGAAGAATCCAAAATCATGCCAAAGGTTGGGCAGCCAGAAGTTCAGAGCCTGACAACTGGTCAGCAGGGCCAAAGTAATTTCAGGACCAGGTCAAAAGTCAGGAGTTGTGGAGACCCTCTGAAGTGGGCAGGAGCATGGCAAGGTCAGGCAAGGAGTCAATCTGAGGTGAAGGGAGTATGTAGGACCAAATGGAGGCTGGAGTCAGGTATCCAGTAGAGATAGCAGCATCTTCACATTACTAAGAAGTTACAAAGACTGAAGAGAGCAGCCTGGAAGTAATGGCTTTGTATCTCTAGAGCTAACCACACTCAACCTCCAGTCAGCCAATCTCCACAGATCTCACTGGGGCCCTACATTCAGTGCATAGTTGCCTTCTGGCCATCTTGGTGGTGACACCATAGAACAGAAGAGAATGAGCCAACAGTTCCCACTGCATGTTGGGAACTTTGACAGCACAGTGAACATGGTCCTGAAATCTCCACCACCAGGGTTTCAGTCCTAAAACACCTGACTTGTTCTGTCTTTGGATACTTATCCTGTTGTCCAAACATATCCTCCAAATACATAGCTTATATGTATTATAGGTCTGCAGTGAATCCCATACAAACAAATGTAATGTGCTTTAAGTTTTTAACCCTAATCATATGTGTAGTGGTGGGCATATAGGGTTTCATGCAGATTTTGACTATATGCATGCATCTCTGGGATTGGACTAGCAGGTTGCAATCCTGCCCCTCTCTATGCATGGAGAGTGTATGTACTTTGAATACCTGAACAAGTCTCCTAATTTAGACACACCCACACTGTGCTGGCATGATTTCTAGCAACAACATTTCCTGCTGTGATATGAGCAGAAGGATCATTCTGTGATGTTACACTTGTGCAGTATTTTGACTGTTGAATGAGTTTATGGCTTATGAGTAGATCATTTCTCCAGAAAGGAATCTGTTTTAATCTTTCCATTTGCAGATATGCTGTTGGTCTCCACAAACCCATATGACTTCCACTTCTGCTCTCAAGGTGCAGTTACCGTGGACAATTTGGACGATGGGGAAGAGCTGATGGCAACTGATGTAAGCTGCTAATAATTTTGGTTAGAAATATATTTTAAAGGGAATTGCTGTGATCAGTGGCCCAGAGAAGTTTCAATGGATTTCAAATGGTCTCAGCATGGTGAACTCCTGATCCCTGACTTCTCTTACTTTATGTCATGTCAGAATAGGAGCTGCAGGTACATGCAGACACTACCTTCGCACCTGTGAGTTTTCATTATATTTGCATATACAGGGTGATAAAGAGGCAGCAAAAATTGTTGCAGTCAAACATCACATTGAATAACTTTTTAAAAAAGAGTTTGCATAGCCAAGAGGGATTTTTGATAAGACTTAAAAATGCCTGGAGGAACAAAAGAGATTCACTGACTTTTGGAAAGGAGTTCCAAATGTGATATGTATATTTGAAAAACATTTAACATTTTAAAATATTTTAGAAATGGCTTTTCATGCCATACCTGTACCTCTCAGGTTGGAAACCCTTAACAGCAGCCACTTGGCCCAATAGTTTTCTGTTTTGAAAGATGAAGACTAGCACAAGCACAGCCACCAGCCGTATAGCGAGAGTTCAGGAAAATAAAGCTGCCTATTGTTCTCAGAGGCAACTGACAGAACGTTGTGTTCTTTTCACTTTCTACAGCAAGCCATGGATATTTTGGGCTTTGTTTCAGAAGAAAAATATGGTGCCTACAAGCTCACTGGTGCTATTATGCACTTTGGAAACATGAAATTTAAACAGCGTCCCAGAGAGGAGCAGGCAGAGCCTGATGGCACTGAAAGTAAGCCTTCTCAAGATATCTGTGTCACAGTGAGTGGAAGTAGTGTTCAAAGGAAGGTGGAATGCCATTCCACTTTCTTCTCAGGTGGAACCATCCCACTACCTTTGCAATGGATGAAAACCATCCTGGGATGGAGGAGGATTGCACAGAAAAGTTACTAACAAAATGTTGCATGCTCGTGCCTGTCTACACAAAGCTAGCTGGATTTTTTTTTCTGCTGAGCTTTTGGGCTTCAGTTATAGGAGAAATGTGTGGCTGCCTCTCTGAGCAATGCTACATGGTAATAACCTGGGTCCTCTTCCATCTAGGCTTTCCTGTGTCAGAACTGTTTATGAAACCGGGTGGGTCTGGGAGCACTATCACTACAGGGGCAGTAGTCTCTCCAAGTGCCTGCTTCTGCAGGATCTGCTTGCTTCTTCCATCTCCACAGCCTTGGCCTGGGCAAGGCCAGAAAATGAAAATAAGCTGTCCAGGGCTTGCCCTGTATTCAGATTTACACAACAAGGACATCCAGAAACAGGCCAGGAACATCAATGTGTTTACAGGAGTTCTATAACTATAGCTGACTGGAATGCTTTCAGAAGCTGAAAAGCTCATTCAAGTTTGTTAGCAAATAATCAATATGAAATAATCAATATTCAATAATCAATATTGCTCTCTGAGCAATGCTACATGGTAATAGCCTTTGTTATTTGTTAGCAAATAATCAATAATCAATATGAAACAGCAGTTCTGTTTCTTAAGGTAGTGAATAGGCCACAGGCCAAACTGGGGTTACCAACCCCCCCTTGTGGAGGCGGGGGGTCCCACCACCACTAGGCCTTACTCCCCAGAAGCCGATTAGCCTGCAGGCAGGGGGACTTATTCAGGACGATGGAAACCAAGGCTGACTGTGAAGAGCTCCAAGAGGATCTCCACAAACTGATTGAGTGGGTGAGAATGTGGCAAATGGAGTTCAGTGTTGGCAAGTGTGAGGTGACGCACATAAGGGCAAAAAAAATGCCAACTTCAAGTATAGGCTAATGCGGTCTAAACTTGTTGAGACTGAAAGGGAAAGGAATTTTGTGGTCATGGTGGATAGTGGATAGTTCAATGAAAATGTCAACCCAGTGTGCTACAGCAGTGAAAAAGGCAAACTGTGTTAGGGATTATTAGGAAAGGGATTGAAAATAAAATAGCCGATATTATAGATCTATGGTGTGGCCTCAGAGGTCATTTCGGGGGGGGGGATCGCGGGGGATCGCAGTTCCCCTGGGTGAGGTACGGGGGGCAGGGCACATGATGAAGCCCCGCCCCCTGCTTCCGGCCGCCCCGCTTCCGGCCCTCATTCAGCTAGGAGGAGGCAGGAGAAGAGGGAGGGTAAGTTGCTTCCTCCCTGCCTCTCCCCACCCCTGCCTGCCTGGGGCCAGGGAGGGTCTTTGCGGGGCTTCCTTGCACTCCCGCCGGCCTTGCAGGTCCACCGCCGGTGATGTCAGGGGGTGTGGCATATGCTAATGAGTTATGCTAATGAGTTCCCCTAGCTCTTTTTCTACTAAACAACCCCTGTGTGGCCTTATTTAGAGTACTGTGTACAGTTCTGGTCGCCATATCTCAAAAAAGACATTGCACAACTGGAAAAAGTACAGACGAAGGTGACCAAGATGATTAGGGAACTGGGGCACCTTCCCTATGAGAAAAGGTTGAAGAGACTGGGACTTTTCAGTTTAGAAAAGAGACAACTAAGGGGGAAGAAGATGAAGAGAAGAGAAGAAGAAGAGATTGGATTTATAACCCGCCCTTCACTACCCAAAGGTGCCTCAGAGCGGCTTACAAACTCCTTTCCCTTCCCCTCCCCACAACAGACACCCTGTGAGCAGTGTTCCCTCTAAGCTGAGTTAGTGTCAGCTAGCTCACAGTTTTTTAGCCTCCGGCTCACAGATTTTTGTCTTAGCTCAGGAAGGAGGGCTTCAGAGCAAACTAATTCATGCAGCAGCCAAATCGCTCGCTCACAACTTTAATGCCAGGAGCTCACCAAGTAGAATTTTTGCTCACAGGACTCCACAGCTTAGAGGGAGCCTTGCCTGTGAGGTAGGTGGGGCTGAGAGAACTCTTGACAGAAACTGCTCTTTTTTCAAGAACAGCTCTTATCAGAACTACGGCTTGCCCAAAGTCATCCAGCAGGTGCAAGTGGAGGAGTGGGGAATCAAACCTGGTTCTCCCAGATTAGAGTCTGCGCACTCAACCACTACACCAAACCTCTACACCAAATGATGGAGATTTATAAAATTATGCATGGGGTAGAGACAGTTAAAAAAAAGAAAATTTTCTCCCTGTCCCAAAATACTAGAACTTGAGGGCATCCAATGAATTTGATGGACAGTAGATTCCGGATGGACAAAAGGGAATACTTCTTTATACAGAGAGTGATTAAAATGTGGAATTCACTGCCAGAGGATGTAGTGATGGGCACAGGAACATACAGCTTTAAAAGGGGGTTAGATATATTCATGGAGGATAGGTCTAACAATGGTTACTAGCCATCGTGACTGAGGGGAACCTCCACATTTAGAGTCACTAATCTTCTGAATCCCAGAGCCAGGAGGCAACATCGGGGGAAGATCTTGGCCTCTATGTCCTGTTGTTGGCCCTTCAGAGGAACTGGTTGGCCACTGTGTGAAACAGGATGCTGGACTAGATGGACCATTGTTCTGATCTAACAGAGCTTTCTTATGTTCTTACCAGTAGGAAGAAGGCCGAGACCGTGTCACTGGTATTGCACAGGGAGTGATGTCATCACGCTAGTGACATCTGGGTGAGGTTCTGGTATTTGGGCAAGAACTTTATGGTAGAAGCCATTTTTATCATACAGTTTTTGCCCAAATACCAGGTCACTGCAGTGACATCACAGTATGATGATATTACTTCCTGTGCAACACGAGCAATATTACCTGGTGAGCCCCCCCCCATCCCCTGCCAGTTTCCAGGAGGCACATGGCAATCCTAGGCCTAATATGTCTGGCCTAGTCTGGCCTAATATGAAATGAAACCATCTTGTTTCCTTTTCCCCCCTCTTGCTTTTTTAAAAAAAACACTGTGAATCTCAGACATAGGCTGAGTTCAGACTGGCAGTTTGCCCCGAGGTAGGCACATGCCAGAAATGTTTCACAAACGGGTTAAAGGGGCCGTTCACACAGGCACATCTGTCAGGCGTTCCCCAGCCATACTCAGCCTGTCTTGTAGTGCTTGCCTCCCGAGTTTAAAAAGTACCTGGTGAAAGTAGTAGCAAACCCTGGAGAGTGCAGTCATCCCGCATTCATCCTGCACCAACAAAGTGTGAACGCCAAAACCCACAATTTGCTTATGCACTTATGCACATATGCACATATCTCCAGATTACCAAAAATAAAGCTCCCCTCTGCCAGGGGAGGGCCAACAGTGCGAACGCTCCCTTGCGCCTCCTCCCCGGTATACTCCTGCATCAGTCAGTGTAGTGTGACCGGGAAAACCCGGAAAAATTTGTGCCGGATCTTTTTGCCACAACTCCCTTGCACTTCAAACTGCCAGTCTGTCCTCAGCCATAGATTGTAATATGTAATGGCCCTCCACTGGATTCTGACAACTTGTACATATCAACAGGAATTAAACCCACACAGCCTGATATAATCGTAGGAAGTAGGTTGGGCTGAGAGAGAATGACTGGCCCAAGATCATCCAGTAAGCTCTGTAGCTGAGTGGGGATTTGAATCCAATTATCCTGAGTCTAGGCCCAGCACAGCTCCATCTAATGCCTGGCAGGTCTCTCCCCTCCTCTCTTCACAGTCCCAGGCAGGCACCAAAACAGATTTACCGAGGCCCTGATGGATTATGTTTGGGTCATAAACTGTGCAAGAGCAAGAAACACACTGTTGTGAATTACTTTCATGTAGATTCATAACACCTGAGGGTCTGCAGCATTCGTGATGTTTTCTGTGCATTTAAACTTGCAGAGGATGAATTTGCTTGACTGATTTTGTGTTCATGTTCATTTGGTGATATGATCTGAGAGTCATGCCAATATGACTCATTAATAAAGGGATGGTGAATCATTTTGTCCGTCTCACACCACCACATTCTTCTGTGTGATTATGGACACAGGTACAGAACCAGCTGAAGAACTGATTATGTGAATCAGGATTAGGGATGGGCACGAACCAGGAAAATGGAGATTCATCCCAGTTCGTGATGAACCTCACCCAGTTCATGAACCAGGTTCATGGATTTTCCCTCTCTCCTTTCTGCTGGTGGCAGCTTCCTGAGGCCAGCAGAACAGAAGGGGAGGAAGATCTTACAAAAGCCATTTAAAGGGAACCTTCCCTTTAAATAGCTTTTGCAAGCCATTTCAGCGATCCCTTTTGTTCCCCCCACTTCCATGCGGGGGGGGAGCGAGGCGGGTCACTGAAATGGCTTGCATCTATTTCAGCCTGTTACACTGAAATAGGTGCAAGGCATTTCAACGATCACTTTCACTCCCCTCCCTTTCGCCTCCCCCTGCTTCCAAGCTCATGTGGCTCATGAGGGCAGAATGGCATGAACCAAGGTTCGCAAACCACAAACTGGGCCTGGTTCATCATAAATTTTGGTTCCTAATTTGGTTTGTGCCCATTCCTAATCAGGATGTAAGATAGAAATAATACCCTGAATCACAGTTGAGATCACAATTGCAGAGATAGTTGCCAGTTTACCAGCCTGAGGATACACCAGCCTTTCTTCATGTGGTTGTGCATCTATGTTTATAACTGCATGCAGGTTTAAAACTGTGAACTTCCTGTCTGTATCACAATGCAGCAGGCTTGAAGGAGTTAGTGGTGCATCCACTCTTGAAAAAAACAATCATTGGACCCTGAGTTCTTTGCCTACTGCCGCCCAGGATCGAACCTTCTGTTCCTGGGTCAGGTGGTTGAGAGAGCAATGGCTGAACAGCTACAGGCTTTCTTGGATGACACCTCAGACCTTGATCCCTTTCAGTCCGGTTTCTGCCCTGGCCATGGGACGGAGACTGCGCTGGTTGCCCTCACAGATTATCTCCAGAGACTCCTGGATCAAAGTGGGTTGGTGCTGCTGTTACTTCTTGATCTAACAGCAGCGTTCAAAACAGTCAGCTATGATCTTTTTACCCACCATCTTGCCGATGTAGGGGTATGGGGGATCACCTCACAATGGGTTTCCTCCTTTCTCCATGGTCAGGGACAGAGGGTGGCGTTTGGGGATAGGATCTCGCTGCAATACCCACTAGAGTGTGGTGAACTGCAAGGGGCGATCCTCTTGCCAATTTTGTTTAACATCTATATGCACCCCCTCACCCAGCTGGTCCGGGGATTTGGGCTGGGTTGTCATCAGTATGCTGATGACCCCCAGCTCTATCTGCTGATGGATGACCGCCCGGACTCCGCCCTGGATATTTTGGAGAGGGCTCTGGAGGCTGTGTCTGATTGGGTATGGCAGAGCCAGCTGAAACTAAACAGTGAAGACGGAGGTCCTGTACCTGAATCACGTAGGTCTGGGGTCAGGAATTCATCTTCCAACCCTTGGTGGGGTGCTGAGGCACGAAAGGTGAGGGGCCTAGGAGTGATCCTGTTTGCCTCACTTTCTATGGAGGCCCAGGTTACCACTTTTGCCAGATCAGTCTTTTATCATCTGCAGCTTGTCAGGCAACTGGCTCCCTATCTCACCTCCCAGGACTTGGCTACAGTGATCCACACAATAGTCACTTCCAGGCTAGATTACTGCAACTTGCTCTACACAGGGCTGCCCTTGAACCTGACCTGGAAACTGCAGGTAGTGCAAAATGTGGCAGCACATCTGTTGATTGCAACATCTGTGTGGGCATGCATTCATCCAGTGCTGCGCCAATTGCACTGGCTGCCAATTGAGTACCAGATCTGGTTCAAGGTTATGATAATGACCTTCAAAGCCCTACATGGCCAGGGACCAACATACCTACGGGACCGTCTCTCCCTATTTGTGCCCTGAAGTGCTTTATGCTCAGCCAAATAACCCCTTCCGGTAGTCCCTGGCCTGAAAGATGTCTGTTTAGCCTCAACAAGGGCCAGGGCTTTTTCTGTCCTGGCTCCAGCCTGGTAGAACATGCTCCCACTGAGATCAGGGCCCTGCAGGACTTATTACAGTTCCTCAGGACCTGTAAAATGGAGCTGTTCCGCCAGGCCTTTGGTTGAGGTGGTGGACGTCCAATTCATCTCAGCCTCCCCTGCTCTCACTGCCCTCATGGTCTGTACTGCTGCAGTGCTACAGTGCCCATTCTGACTGACCCTGCTTATGGGATCAACAAAGCATTACCAGGCCACAGGTTGTGGTGTAACACTATCTAACTAGCTTCTTTAGGAGGCCTGGAATAGCTACCATCTTGGATCTGAATAGTAAATTTGTTATTTGTTAATCTGGATTATTATTGTTTTTAATGTTTTAATTCTATGTGTTTTATATATTTTACTGACATGCTGTGACCCGTCCTGAGCTCACTTGTGGGGGAGGGTGGGATATAAATTAAATAAATAATAATGCACTGAAAACTCAGTTCATATCAACCTACAGTCCAGATATTCCTGTAGGTTTACAATCCTCATAACTGGGTCTAAGGTCATGTGAACCATTGTAAAACTGCTCTGTGCCTTCCAGTTCTCCTACTGTCCTCTTCCTCCTAAACGTCCTTGACTATATGATCAGCACTGAGTTTAACTAATAGCCTTGGAGTATTTACAAAAAATAAGACTTATGAATGTAACTCTTTTTCTTTGCTTTAAAATCTTTTACATTGTCCAAATTTACAAGGTTATTTCAAGGATTACTGTGATAACGTAGGTAAAGTGTTTTGTGCATTCAAAATGTGCTTGTCAAATGCTTGTTCTTCCTTTTTCTTTCCTCCTCCTCTGCTGTCTTCACTACTACCTCACAGTTCTGCCCATTATTCTGTACTGCCTGCTGTCAGTTAACTGTAACCCTTTCCCTCAGTAATCCTTGATCAGACCCTGCCATCTCAGCGTCACTGTTGCCATTTTGATGCAACTTGGATCATATACCCTCTGAGCAAGGATTCTGACACTTCTGTGTTCATCACAATGCAGAGATTTTTCTCTTGGGACTAAATAAATGTCAAAACATAGCATAGCAGCAGCAAGATGTTCAAATACAGATGATACTGGGAGTAAGAAAAACTTAAAATGAATTAGGATCTGTGATCTGTAGGACTAATGTTTCTCCCCATGTATTTAATAGTTTATATAAAAGGTAATTTTGGTATGATAAGTGTTTGTAATTGAAAAGTATGCAGACGGAGAGCGATTTCAGCTAAGCATACCTTTATTTAGTTCAAGACAAAGACGAAGGGACCAGCTCGCAGGCTGGTTATATATGTTCAGAAAACCCGCCACCAAGTACACCTAAACACACCCCCTACTCCCGATAGGCTATTTACAGTAACCGGGCGACCATTGGTCTCCCGGCTGAGAAGCTGGCCCTCTGATAGGGGCCGGCTAGGATCCTACGGACCCATTGTCTTTGGACATGAGCTATTGAAGAGTTGTGCCTGGCCAGCCCGGGCAAGTCCGGGCATGTCAGGCTGAATACATTACAGTAATATAATAAATACCGTGTTTAATTTAATATAAAGGGGAAAGGGCTGCATTTTGTTGTTCTGTTTATTCTATATATTTTCTTATGTTTAAAGCATTATTTTTTCTAATTCTCAACATGGTCCCAGCTGTGACTCCTTAAATCCAGAGACTGGGGCCATGCAGAGAGAAGGGAGATGTTTCTACAAACCTGGGGGATATGCAGAAAATCCTGGAAATTAAAGAAAAGGTTTCTTTTTTTAAAGCCCCAAAATCTCACTTGCAGGGAAAATGCCAAGGTCTCATGACACTATGTTGTGAGGTCTTGGCAGAGAGAGGAGAAGGTACGGAGATGGGTAAGTGAGTGAGCAGGGAGATGAGCAGGTAGGCATGGTAGTGGCGGTGGCAGCAGCAGCACTGGCGGGGTTCGGCTGGCAGTCTAGCGGAACGGTGAGGGGCAGAGAGAGCAATAGGGGGACAGGCAGGCAGAGTGGGGTTGAGTGAGTAGGGCACCACTGCCACCAGGATTCCCACTCCCTTATGAGTTTCTTACAAGTCCCTGCAGTGGGGGTTATGAAATGTTCTCTGGTTTTGGTGGGTTTTTTTACACCAATGCTAGAATTCTCCCCAAGTCCAAGGAAAAAGCAAACTGTAATCTACATTAATGTAGTCTTAATGAGTCAATCACTCTGCTCAAATGTGTTATCCTTCTACCAGGTGCTGATAAAGTTGCTTACCTGATGGGCGTTAACTCTGCTGATATGCTTAAGGGCTTGATGCACCCTAGGGTGAAAGTTGGGAATGAGTATGTCACCAAAGGTCAAAGCGTAGAACAGGTGAGGAGTTGTTTAAACTGCTTAGATCTAGCCTGATACTCATCCCTTGTACATTGATTTATCCACTCTGTTGCTATTATTGTTATTAGTCATGTCCATTGCACTTCTTTAGTCCAGTCCTAACTACACTTCCTGGGAAATAAGGCCATTGATTTGTAAGCCTTCATTCCAGGTAAGTGCATTTAAGATTAATGTATTTTAACGTACGAAGTGCATCAAGTTGACTTTAATTAGTTTATCCCCAGAGCTTCAATATTGTGAAGTAAATAATTAACAGTGTAGTCCTAAGCAGAGTTACAACTAACTTTGCTTAGGATTGCACTGAAGTTGTACTTCTGTAAAAGGCAGAATTTAAGTTAATATTGTGGTCTGGGTAACAGAAAATCCTGGCAGGCGTACTCAATTCTATTTAGGCACATATGCTGTGAATATTGTGGTCTGGGTAACAGTGAATAGTGAATCCTGCTCAGAAAATCCTGGCAGGCATACTCAATTCTATTTAGGCACATATGCTGTACCTTTACTCTAGAACGGGAAGCTTTCATTTGCATTAACATTATGCATATTTGTGAGATAGGTAGATTTGCAGTATGTTCCCTCTAAACTGTGGAGTCTTGTGAGCAAAAATTCCACTTTGTGAGCTACTGGCATTAAGGTTGTGAGCAAGTGATTTGGCTACTGCATAAATTAGTTTGCTCTGGAGCCATCCTTTCTGAGCGAAGACAAAAATGTATGAGCTGGCTCACACGAACTCAGCTAAGAGGGAATTCTGGTCTTAACTCAGTTAAAATGATAACCTTCTCATAATGTTTAACTGTTTTGTGCTATACTGCCTTTTCGGGTTCACAAAATCGTAAATTATGAAATGTATTATGGATTTGTGAGAATGAAGTATGGATCTGTGAGAATGAAGTAAAGGTTGCATTATGTTATGACTACCAAGGCCATGATGCAGTACAAAATTAAGAAAGATATTTCTGCCTGAGAAGGACTGTCTATTAATATTGAGGCTGCAGAGCTCATGACCCTGTGCCATTATGAGACTATGCACAACATAAATTAAAATCAATTTCCTAAATTATGTGAGACTAGTGAGAAAGCAATAAAGTGGAAGCATATTGAGGAAGTCTCAGTTCAACCAGTACCTTTCCTATGGAAATGTGTTGCCTTTTGGTGATGACATTCATCATTTGGCTGCTTTTGTACAGATGAGGAATTTAGCATAACAAATAATTGATTTTCCCGAGACCAGACAATGACTTTAGGGCCAAACTGAAGTATGGCCCAGTATTCTGTCAACTTGATGATACTGGTGCTTATCTTTAGGTGAATAAATGACCTGTAAACTTAACATTAGAAGTTTAAAAGGGAAGTAGGAATCTCAAAAGAAATGCTGTTTGGAAATCATGAGACCGTAATAGTTACTAAGGTGTTTGACCATATCTATATATCTAATAGCCAAGTCGCCCCCTGGTGTGCGGATATTTATTTCCGCACATCGGGGGCAACTGGAGGGGAGGGAGAGTTTTGTGCACACGTGGGGCGGTCCCCAGGTGTGCACAAAAATCAGAAACCCTGTAAAAAATATCAGGGGGATGTTTAAATCCCCCCAAAACTGACAGAGCGTCCCCTGCGCATGCGCAGGGAACGCTCTGCAGCCAGCCTCCTGCCGCCGCTGCGTAGGGGGGGGGAAGAGAGCAGCAAGGGGTGGAGCCATGGGGTGGGGGGTGAGCAGCGAGGGGCGAGCGGCCCTCACTTACGTGACGGAATGGGGGGGAAGAGTAGAGAGGGCCAAGAGGAAAGCTGCTCGGCCCTCGCTTCGGTGCCGGGATGGGGGGGGAAGAGAGCAGCGAGGAGCCGGGGGGGAAGGCAATGGGGGGGAGATCAAAGGGAGGTGGAGGAGACGGGGGGAACCGGCGGGATGGGGGATACTTACCTCCTCCTGCTGCTTCCTCCTCTGCCTCCCCCCCCCGCGAGTATCGCGGGTCCGCCCCTTGTATCTACTAATCACATTATGTCTTTGCTGTAGGTTACATATGCAGTTGGTGCTTTATCTAAGGCAGTTTATGATCGAATGTTCAAGTGGCTAGTTACCCGCATCAACAAGACCTTGGACACTAAACTGCCAAGGCAGTTCTTCATTGGTGTATTGGACATTGCTGGCTTTGAAATCTTTGATGTGAGTAATTGATACCAAAAATATCCATACAATCAATAAGATCAAATATAAAAAAACTCAAACATCTGCTTTTCTCATGATAATCTTATGGACAGAACTATAGATTCTTACTGCATTAGATTATTCGTAGGAAAATTATGTGGCTAATCCCTTGTGATTATAACTTTTCCATATCTATATATGCTCAAGAAGACTTCCCCTTACACAACGTGAAACTAATGTCAGAATCAGCTCCCAACTGTGACTGCATGTCTAATTTGAATCTAGAAGTCAAACAGTTATTGCAGGGTTATCTAAGAGAAGCCATGACATTTTGCTGTTTGATAATAATAGCAAAATAGGCAAAGTTGCCAGTGCCATCTTCTGAAACCTCAGGATATCCCGCCATCAAAACATTATGCATTCAGATATATTCTTGAAGTAGGATTGCATTTCCTTATTCATTTTCCAGTTGTTAACATGCTCCTACCTATGCAGTGCACCAATCTTTGGAAGGCTGAAAATATTTGCCTAGTGAGAGGGAGAGAGATTTCAGTGAGGGAAGAAAGCTGGTTACTCTCAAGTCCTATTAAAATCAGTGGGACAGGTTAGTCATGCTTAACTTAAGTCTAATTTGTTTCTTTCAATGGAATATAAGCATGACTGACTTTCTCCAGATCAGGGCTTTGGGAAATATGTCTCCAATAACCCTACTTGGCATAAATTAATAATCAATTCAATGGTATACAACTGTACCCCAAACTAAAAATTATGCTGTCACATTCTTCATATTAACCACCTTTGACTGACAAATATGCTTTATATTTTGTGCCATTTATTCTGTGCATTTGCTGCAGTTCCCGCTTTAATCCTATGCAATTTTTATGACTTTTCTCCCCCTCATAGTATAACAGCTTTGAACAACTTTGCATTAATTTCACAAATGAAAAACTGCAACAGTTTTTCAATCACCACATGTTTGTCTTGGAGCAAGAAGAGTACAAAAAGGAAGGCATCGAATGGGAGTTCATTGATTTTGGCTTGGATCTGCAGGCCTGCATTGATCTCATTGAAAAGGTATGAGAAAGACAGCCAGGACCTCTACTGATCTGTTTGATTTCTTCTTCAGTATCTACTGCAACTAAACAAAGGTACTGTTTATGGGCACTAGTGACTTACAGGCCGAGTTCAGACTGGCAATTTGAAGCACTAGGGAGTTGTGCCAAAGAAGACCCGGAACAGATCGGGAACGGCTTGTTTGTGGGATTCCTGTTCACACTGCAGCAAATGAAGCAGGAGGATACTGTGGAGGAAGCACAAGGGAGCCTTCGCACTGTTGGCCCACCCCTGGTGGGCTGTTAGCGGCTGTTTCTGCGCTCCGCTGCATGCGCCTATGTGCATGGGCACTTGCCACGGAAACAGCCAGCACCTATTATCAATGACTGCGGGTTGTTCCTGCCTTAGCAGCGCTTGCGTTCACATGTCAGGGAACCAGAATCAACCCGCTCTACACACGATTTGCTACCACTTTCACCTGGTACTTTTTAAACTCAGGAGGGAAGCGGCACAAGACGGCTTGAGTACGGCTGGGGGACGCCTGACAGATGTGCCTGTGTGAACCCGCCCCTTTAATCCGCTACTGAAATGCTCCTGAAACGTTTGGCTGCTGGGCCAAACTGCCAGTCTGAACTCGACCATAGATTCATCCACTGAAGAGACATTTATTCCTTTTGTGATATTGTACCTGCCACATTCAGAACAATCAAGTACTTATTCCTAAAAAGGTAGCTAGTTAAACCAAACTCCTTGATCAGTTTTTCTGCTAGCTATAATGGCCTCTAAGAACTGGCAAGATGAATGCAGCCCACCAGCCCACCAGAGGATTGGTACACCTGCTCTATTTGCTGCCTACGTTGGACTGCCAACAGTAAGGTTGTCCATGGATGGTTGGGTTCAGTTTACTGGATAATAATTTTTACAAATTGGAGCTGTACTATTGTTGGGCTGGTTCATGATTGATTTATTAAGAAATTAAAAAATCATTCCACTTAAACACTTTGGAAACCAAAGTAGCAATATTATGTCAGCTATCTGTATAAAATACAGCATTTTCACACAGTGTCACCAAGTCTGGTAGCAGTCTGAAAAGTCATATGTTAATGGCTGCGGCAAGAAATTCTCCAGAAAAAAGTGTATTCACACATGCTGATTCAAACGATGCCTTTGTTGAAAGCAGTCCTTACATTTGGTTTGCTGTGTTTCTCTACAGCCCATGGGCATCTTGTCTATCCTGGAAGAGGAATGCATGTTTCCAAAGGCTACAGACATGACATTCAAAGCCAAGCTCTATGACAATCATCTTGGCAAATCACCCAACCTGCAGAAACCCAGGCCTGATAAGAAAAGGAAATACGAAGCTCACTTTGAGCTCCTGCATTATGCTGGTGTGGTAAGTCTTTTAACAGATGTGGCCACTGTGGGTTTTCCCAATTCCATATTGCTCTGAGATGCAGGATTAGAACAGTGGAATATTTATTTATCTACAGTTTATTTATTTAAAATATTTTATCTGCCGAGGGATTGGTAGCAGAAAGGCACACCAAAAGAAACAGACAGCTCAGTTACCTTTGAAAAGAATGTAAAGGGGCCGGCAAGGGCATTTCCAGGGGAAAAGAGTTCCATAATTCTAAGGCTGCAACTGAAAAAGCACTGCTTTCAGTTGAGGTCAATCTTACCTCCACAAAAAACTAAATAAATGGACTGTGAAGGAGGCTGTTGTAGAAGATCTCAGTTCAGGAAGTTCATCTAGGAGGAAGCTGTTTCTCAGTTACTCAGCCATCTGGGCAGTTTAGGGGGTTAAAGGTTGAAGCAGCTTGAATTTGGGTGACAAACAAGTTGGAAGCCAGCTCAAAACAGGGTTGCCAACCTCCTGGTGGGGTCTGGAGATCCCTGGGAAATCTACACTGCACAGATTAATTTCCCTGGAAAGAATGGCACCTTTAGAGGTTGGACTTTATGGTATCACATCCCTGCTGAGCTCCTTCCTCTCTCCAAACTTCTGCTAGTGAACTTAAGAGTTGCCCTGCTAGCTCCTCTGGTCCAGTATTCTGTTTTAAGAAGCAGCTAACATAAACATAACATAAACACCAAGGCCTCACTCAGTGTTGCCTTCTAATACTGGTATCCAGAGGCTTACTGCCTCTGAATGTGGAGGTTCCTTTTAGTCCTTATGGCAATTTGCTATTAATGGATGTCTGCTCCATGCATCTGTCTAATCCCCTGTTAAAGCTATCTATTCTAGGAGGCCATCCACTGGCAGAGAACTCCACAATTTAACTACTTGTTGAGTGAAGATGTTTTCCCTTTTTCTGTTCTGAATCCATTGTCCATAAACTTTATTGGGTGCCCAGCAAGTTCTAATTTTAATGCAGAGAGAAAAAAATGCTTTCTCTTTCCACTGTTTCCACTTCCATGAACAGTTTTATAAACCTATAGTGAGCTTCATTGGCAAATTAGCACAAGCTGATCAAAGGAAATCTGAGCCACAGCAGTCACCTGAGAACCCAAGACTACTTCTGGATCAAAGAACAACTCACATTTTGTCTCAAATTGTCTTCAGGTTGGAATGCCATCCAAAACAGGCATTTCTCCTACTAACTGGTCCAATGAGCCCCAACCCCAAACATCAGGTTGGTCTGATCTAGACTGGGTTTAATTATGCATGAAATTCTGTGGAAGAAATGAACCCACTAGTTTAAGTGTGAAAAGAATAATGTCATACTGGAGTTTTCATGCATTTTCACACATTTTCCTGGTTTGTATTTAAAGTTATGATAGTGAAAGAGTTCAGATAACATGAGTGCATGTTAAATTGATATTATAAACTGAGAGGACTTGAAAAGTTGGAGAGAGGTGAAAGAAAATGAAAGTGCAGTTATTTAGGGGCAGGTTGTAAAAGGAACATGAGTTAAAACCTGGAAAGGCCGTTCTTCATATATGCCTGTAAGGTGAGGAACAGATTTATAAAAACCTCCATCTTTCTTCTTGTTTTCTTTACAACATTTATTTTGTGTTCTTAGGTTCCCTATAACATCATGGGTTGGCTTGAGAAAAACAAGGACCCACTCAATGAAACAGTGGTGGGCATTTTGCAAAAATCTTCCAATAAACTTCTGGCAAGCCTATTTGAAAATTATGTCTGTGCCGACAGTGGTAAGTGCAACAACCTTGTTATTTGCTTCCTAGATCAGAGCTCAGAAGAGACGTGAAATAAATACACCAAATCAAGACATCCAAAAGTCTTGCAGCTTTCAGTGCAATTTCCTTCATAACATGTCTGTGGGAAACAGAAATATTGTCATTTCCATTTACTCAAAACAGTTGGCACACAGTCGCATTAGTGGATCACTCAGCCTGCTTGCTGGCTCAGAATAGAATGACACCAGCTATAGCCACAGCCACAAGTGACACTTCACACATTACATTTTTACACTGTATTTGTCAAATCTTTTGCAAGTACATGCTTGAATATAGCAAACATGTATTTGCAAATGTGTGTAAAGGTTCAAGAAATTGGGCTATTTAAGCTTTGGAAAAAAGACGGCTAAGGAGGAATATGGCAGGTTTATACAATTATGCCTGATAACAGAGAACTTCTTCTCCCTCTCTGAAAACATTAGAGCTTGGGACCACTGACTGACATTTGAGCAGTTGATTCAGGACTGATGTAAAATAAATATTTCTTCATACATCGCATAATATATTTTTGGAATTCACTGCCACAAGATGTGATGAGGGCCACAGTGGCCTGGCCTCTAGACATTAAAAGGGGGGGGGGTTATACGAATTTATGGAGGATACTCCATTACTGGAGTATTAATGGTTTAATGGAACTTCCATGTTTAGAGGCACTGTACCCCTTAATACTAGTTGCTGGGTGACAACAACAGCAAGGAAAGGCTTTAGCCTTTATGACAATGCTTGGATGCCTTCCTAGGGTATCTGGTTAGCTGCTATGAAAAACAGGGTGCTAGAGTAGTTGGGCCACTGATCTGATCTAGTAGGGCTTTTCTTATTATAAAGTCTGCATGCTAGGAAGCTGAGGTTGAATTAGGGTTGCCAGTTCCGGGCTGGGAAATACCTGGACTTTTTGGGGGCGGAGCCTGAGGAGGGGGGGGTTGGGGTTATAATGCCATAGAGTCCAATTTCCAAAGCAGCCATTTTCTCCAGGTGAAATGATCTCTGTCACCTGGAGATCTGTTGTAATAGAAGATCTTCAGCCACTACCTGGGGATTGCAACCTTAGGTTGAATGTGCACTTTTGATAGAAATGCTGCTAATATAATCCATACAGAAGGGCATACTGGAATACCATGGAATGTTAGAGGCATGGACAATGAAAGGATGCAAATTTACTAGATGACACACCAATAGAATACATTTGTCACTATGTTGGAGTCCTTGACCGTGGATGGAGGGTATATCTTTTTTATTCTGTGACGCCTCCCCCACTCCTGCATGGATGAATGAGCCTATGCTGAATTGTTTTTATGACTCAGCCACCATGAACACAAACTGCAGTTTTGCACACTACAAAGTGTACTAGATTGTTGCAGGCAGGCAATTGGCCCTTTTGGTAGCCAAATATCTAAACGGAATAAAATGGAGAAGTCCAAAAAATAAGACTATGGATTGGTTCATAATGGATGTGAGTGGAACATGTCATTCACTGCTCTATAAAAACAGATTGTTGTAAACAGAGGAACTGACAGTGTATGCTGCAATGACATAGAGAAAAACATAGCTATGTTGCCAGTCTCAGCTGTATAATTACAAATATTGTGTATTTAACAAGAAAAGCACAGAGAGCTTCTCTATAGAGTAAATTTCTAGATTCTGAAAATCAAGTGGGAAGTCGCCGCAGAGAAGAAATAGTTCTTAAATCATCATTTCTGCACTTTTAGGACAGGGCAATTTGCAGGTTCCTGCAAAATGATATTAAGTAAGTAGGACTGTGACTCATTACAGAGATTTAGCTGGTATATCCTGCAGCCATACTGACTTACAGAGTATTTATTAAGAACCTCATTGGAGTAGATGTAGTTGTCATGAATTATAAAAGGGAATCTAGAAGACGTAGCCAAAGTGCCAGTGCCGTAATGCAGACTGGGGAAGGAGCTGAGTCTAAATACCAAAACCTGTGACTGGCCAATCACTGAAGGTAATTAGATATTGCCTAAATTTGCCCAGGGTGATCACCATCTGCCGAAGAATATTAATTCCTTGGAATTTTGTTTGTAGCTTTCATAGTATGTCAGCCAAAGGCCATGGCCACCCTAACAGCATCACTTCATAGGAATATAAAACACATGGACCAATTTCCCACAAGCCACTGCTCTGCCCTAACTCTACCCTTTCCCCTGATTGTATGTATCAATTTTCCACTATTTGCTGCATGGCCACATTTTGACCCACAGCTTTGCCCGATTTCCCCTGCATCTTCTCGATCCTGTTTTTTGAGGATCAAAAAGACGCGGGGGAAATCGGGTGAAGCTGCGGGTAAAAATGCGGCCACTTAGCAAGTAGTGGGAAATTGACGAATACAATCGGGGGAAGGGAAGAGTGAAGGCGGTGCAGCTGCTTATGGGAAATTGGTCATGATGCAATTCACTTCCCTTTTACTTGGAGTGTTGATGCCAGGGCACATTGTCTGGTACAGCCCTTTACAGGACTTCCTAATGAGGGTATCATATTGTGCTGGACTCCTGCTCAGTTGTGGCAGCCTACTTGCTAAGATTATCATACTTCAGTTTGATTAAAGTATCGTAGAAGTACTGCTTTTATTAAAATTCTAAGCTGTCAAGACCAGTGTATACATATTCATATATTTACTGGGACTTTTAGCTATAGTCATTCTCCCTTTCTGTGCCCATTTCCCAAACATATGTATTATTCTGTTTTGTGATCAACCCAAAATGTAATTTTTGGACATGTCAATTGATTTCAATTAAATTTACATTCAGGTAGCACTTTCATGTAGCAAAAAGTATACCATCTGCCTATAGGTTCTGATGTATGATGATCACACACATTTTTAAATTTGTT
>NW_015172101.1:119780-120866 GCF_001447785.1 Gekko japonicus
GCAGCTTGTCAGCATGCATACGTAGAAGCAAAATGTATGCATATGTTATCATAGTACATGACAACATACACACAGGCTGTATGCTTTTCATGTTGTAAATTTTTAAGATTGGAAGTGGTCGGAGGGTCGAACTACATGTTGCATTTTGTACCAAATAGGGCCTGATTTTCCAGACCCAACCTGTTTTCATGCAGCAACTGCATGAAATGTCATTTTAAAGGACCTGAGGTGCCTGATTCAGCTCAGGAATGTGGTGTGAGAGGATGAGACGCTCCAGCTGCCAATGGTGTTTTCTCAGGTTGAAATGGCCTTGGGGTTATTATTCCAGGTCATATTGGAAGTCACATGGGCACATCACTGAAACGTGAAGAAACTCCCATCCCATCTCCTGGTAAACTCACCCCCCATCTGCTGCTGTCTGCCCAGGGGGACCTGACAACCCTACATCAACATTAGTTTGCGGACAGTCACTCCTTAGTGCACTGGTTAGACATTGTGATACTACACATGACTTCTCTGTGCATTTAATCAATGTGCAGAGAGGGAGAAGAAGCATGAGTGCATGAGACTCCACCCTCTGTATGATCCATGGTTCTTGAGCACAACATTTACATGTGGAGTAAGTCTCAGAATGTGGGTGCCATTCCCATGATCAGGGAGGCCACTTTTTTCAAACGTTCCTGACAATGATGATGGAGAACGTAGGGAAGGAGATCATCCCACATGTTGGTGCACTGTTTGGAATGGGGAAGGGAAGATGTGAAGCCACCAGCAAACCCATAACACATGGTTCAATCGCTGAAAACACCACTAGGCCTCAAAGCTGGCAGCACCCTGAACCTGTTTTTTTTACACTAAGTTTATAATGTCTATCCTTTATGTTGGCCTGATCTGGATAATCTAGGTTAGCCTGCTCTTGTCAGGTCACAGCAGCTAAGCAGGGTTGGCCCAGTTGGTATTTGGATGGGAAACCTCCAAGGACATCCAGGATCACGACACAGAGGAAGGCAATGGCAAATCACCTCTGAACGTCTCTTGCCTGGCAAATTCCACAGAGTCATCATCAGAGGTCATTTCGGGGGGGGA
>NW_015172101.1:120894-127254 GCF_001447785.1 Gekko japonicus
AGGAAGGGCCTTCGCGGGGCTTCCTTGCACTCCCGCCGGCCTTGCAGGTCCACCGCCAGGCCCCTCATGGGGCTCGGCAGTGGAGCTGCAAGGCCGGCGGCGGCCGGGACCGTTGGGGGCGGGGTGTGTGGCCTTATGACACACTTCCGGTGATGTCAGGGGGTGTGGCCTTATGGCACACTTCCAGTGATGTCAGGGGGTGTGGCATATGCTAATGAGTTATGCTAATGAGTTCCCCTAGCTCTTTTACTACGAAATGACCCCTGGTCATCATAAATCAGCTGTGACTTGATGGCAACAACAACAAAAATCTTTATGTCAGTGCTGGAAACAGATTTTAAACTTGGCTGTTTTGTTCCTTTGCTTTTAAACCATAAGCTGATCACAGCAGTGAGAAGAAACGCAAGAAGGGTGCTTCTTTCCAAACAGTGTCATCGATGCACAAGGTAATTTTCAGGTTCCTTTTAAAGTAAGTTTGGTAATTTTTCTTTGTCATTTCACCAACAGTAAGCTGGTGTAAACCAAAATCTTACTCACTGACCTAACAAGACCTGAGTTTTCAGTTTCCTGACTCAATACTTTTTAAATTTATATTTTATTGATTTTTGTTTTTTGTTTTGCCTGATTCAGCTAAATGTCCAAACAGTGCTTTACTGCCCCAACTGAACAACATTGACACACTCACAGAACCAGACTAGTGCCAGTCAAAAGTGTGCTGCATAAAGCAAAAAACCCTCCCATCTGCTCCCGGGATCCAAGCATCATCAGTTTTTGCTCCCATAACTGATAGTTAGCATGGTCAGAGACTGGGCAACACTGATCATTTACTGGTGGTAAATAGAACCTGAACAGAACTTTACAGGCTTTATTTCAGAATTCAGGTCTAAGGAGAGCTCAGGCTGGATCGTTCCTGTTGTTTTAAAGGCAGGCTTCTCAGGGCCGTAATTCAAAGCAGGCTTTAGTGCCAGAGAAGAGTAAAGTTTTACCTGTTGAAATGCATACCATTACTCCACGTGCCATGCTGTTGTTAACTCTGGAAGGGAAAGCATGGGGGGGGGGAATGAGGGACATGTCTTTTTTCTCTTCTGTGTCTAATGTAGGGGTGTCACATTGGCAGCTATGGCAAGCAACCTCCGGCCTTGGACTCCAGGTTCCCGCCACTGCTTGATGGAGTAGTAGGAGCAAAATAAGGGGAAATTGTGTCATGCAATACTGCGATGTCACTTTGAGTTTCATAACTGGAAGTGGAATCAGTTGTAATTTCGGGAGAACTTCAGGAAACGCCTGGAGTTTGGTAACCTTACTTGGGAGACACAACTACACATCTCACAGCATCTTGACTAGGCCCTGTGAAAACCATTTGGAAGAGCCAGTATTTCACAGAGGCACATAATGGTGGCTGGTTTTTCTTATGGCCATGGCCAGGGCTCTTTTTGTAGAAAAAGCCCAGCAGGAACTCATTAGCATAATAGGCCACACCCAACAGCAGGAACTCATTAGCATATTGGGCCACACCCCTGACAGCACAGCTCATTAGCACATTAGGCCGCACTCACATGTTACCAGAAGTGTGGTTATCCAGCCACACCCACCTTTTGCTTGTTATTCTGTTTACCTTGTTTGTTGTCAAAACTCAGGGCCTTTTTTTGTAGCAGGAACTCCTTTGCATGTTAGGCCACACACCCCTAATGTAGCCAATCCTAATGAGTTCCTGCTGTTTGGTGTGGCCTATTATGGGAGCCAGCTGGAACTCCGTTCCTGTGCGTTCCTGCCCAAAAATAGCCCTGGCCATGGCTATTTCCTATTCATGGCCAACAGTTCATCTAACTTGCTTGCTGAAGAAGTTGCAGTTTTGGATAGTGTAGGCTGGATTGCACTAGGAAGATTTGCAGTGATGAGAAAAAAACAGTTTCTGGTTCTGGCAATGAAACAATTCAATGACATGTTCCCTATGTTCAGGGAGGCACAGCAGGGAAAGGAAGACATGCAATCATCTTCATATGTAGCATAGAAGGCAACAGGAGCACTGTGGAGACTGCTTGCTTTTAAGATTCTTTTCTATACCACCAGCAGAGACAGCTTAAAATACAGGAAGCTGAATCCAGGGCTACCCAGTAGAACCACTGGGTACCCCTTTTTGTTGTTGTTTTCCAGTATAACTCTTTCACTCAATGAGAGAAGAGAGCATGGCAGCTGCTCTGTGAATATGACAGTAGAGGATTGCCTCAGGGCTAAGATACATCATGGAAGCAAACTGTGTTCTTCAATGCAGACTTCCTTCTCTGTTGTGAAAGAGAGGGTGTGCTAGCAGGAGTACAGTACAAAGTTCGGTTTGGCTTTATGTCAGACACCTTTTCCCCTCTTCCCACCTTGGCCTATTCTGGCTATGAAGTGAAAAATTTACTTCAGTGTAAATTAGCACCAGCAAGTAGTGGACAGCAAAGGAGATACAATAGCCCCAGTGTGTTTGTGCGTGTGTCTTTATGTTTCTGTAACTTAGTAGCTACTTTTTGTCCCATATGGATGGATGGTTTGTTTATCAGAGAGTTGGTGTTCAGTTCTGTTCATAACTCAGCTTGGTACACAAGGCACTTCCATTCAAAAGTGTTGTCCTGGCATATTTTAATCTCGTGTTCTTCTTTGTAGGAAAATCTAAACAAACTAATGACCAATTTAAGATCCACGGCTCCTCATTTTGTGCGTTGCATTATTCCCAATGAAACAAAAACTCCAGGTAAAGAAATTCAGCATAATTTTATTTGATCTTTGTTTTAACAATTCTGCTTCTGATATCACATATATCAATTACTGGTGGAATATGAAAAGGCTGCCTTTGGTTTCTCGTGTCTGTTCTTTCATTTTACTTTTGGGCTGTTTTTCTTTCCAGGTGTAATGGATCCTTTCCTTGTCCTTCATCAGCTTCGCTGTAATGGAGTCTTGGAAGGAATTCGCATTTGCCGCAAGGGTTTTCCAAACAGGGTTGTCTATGCTGACTTCAAACAAAGGTAAGGTGAACTCAACAGTCGAGTCAAGCTGCTAGTTTTTGGAGTCTTTGTTCTCACCTCAGTAAAAATCCTTTCTTTTTCACTCCTTTTGAATAATCTTTGGATTAATGTCCCATGACTTGAAGGGAGAAGTTCTTATTCTATGAACAACCAGAGCTGAATCAAAATGGTGCTTATACTGAGAATTCAGCAAATTCAAAAACACTGTTCAGCATGCAATATTAAAGTAACGTTCAGTGGCAAATTATACCTAACTTTAATTATACCTCTTTCTTATCGAGTGAAGGAGCTGCAGTGGCTCAAGTGGTTAAGACGCTGAACTGCAGGCTGTGGAAGGTCAGTAGTTCAGCAGTTCGAGATCTGAGTTGCCACATGATGGAGTGAGCTCCCATCTCTAGTTCCAGCTCCTGCCAACCTAGTAGTTCAAAAGCAAGAAATTGCAAGTAGATAAATAGGAACCACTTCGGTGGGAAGGTAACAGCGTTCCGTGCACCTTGGTGTTTAGTCATGCTGGCCACATGACCATGGAAACGTCTTCGGACAGCGCTGGCTCTTCGGCTTTGAAACTGAGATGAGCACCGCAACCCTAGAGTCTGACTCGACTGGCTTTCGAGCAAGGGAACCTTTACCTTTACCTATCGAGTGAAGTGGTTCTTAACAGTTTCCAAGTTTCCAAAATACTGTTACATGTGCCCCACTTCACCAAGTGGTGGGGTTCTAGGTATAGCATTTTACTTGGGTTAGTTCCCTTTGGGGAAAAAGAGCACCAGAAACTTATTACTTTTTTGTAGTACTAGCTTTATGTAGAAGGTGGAGGTAAAGAGGCATGCCTACAAGGCAATAGATCCATCAGTAGAGAGCTTGAGATCCTGTTTCAGCTAACTCTCAGCAGAGTCTGCCTGCTTCTCTTTCAGATTCTCCAAAATTTCAGCTGTGGTTTCTCTATAAATCAATGTACATCTGCCCCTTCATTTCAGCTCAGTGGGATATCACCCAGGCCCTGCTGGGAACATGGATGGAGCCATTTCCTAACAATTAAGGCCTTCTGAGAAAACATCTACAGTTATTAAGAAATGTTACTGGTTCTTTTATCATAGCCACTGCCCCTTCCCAAGGTATACAGTAACCAGATTTTAAATTCACATCATGATCAATGCCCCCCCTACGCTGTAGAGTCTTGTGAGCAAAAGCTACTGGCATTAAAGTTTGTGAGTGAGCAATTTGGCTACTGCATAAATTAGTTTGCTCTGGAGCCATCCTTCCTGAGTTAAGACAAAAATGTGTGATCCGGAGGCTAAAAAACTGTGAGCTAGCTCACACTAACTCAGCTTAGAGGGAACAGTGATCATGATGGCTTGGAACTTATTGGAGCATCCTGGGGGTGAAGTGAGGATCTCCAGTAGTGGTGGGGGATCATCGGTAATCACCCTCCCCTTTTCTGCTGACAGAAGTGCCTTCTGCCAATTGAAAGTATAACTGGGATCTGAAAACTGAGAATTTGAGTTAAGAATTTCCCCAAAAAACTAATTCCATGCCAGGTTTAATTTTTTTCTTTTAGAATGTTTAAAGAACATCTTAAATCATTATTAAAGTGTGGTCCTTTGTGTAACAAAGTGTGGCTGGTGGCAGCAGTATAACAAAAAGGGAGCTGTCCCAATGTAAATCAGACAGGCAAGGGGTATTTTCATGAGCAAGTCTCCACTGTAAGCCCAGATCTCACTGCTAGGCACTTAAGACCATCCAACTAAAGCTTGATTTGTTCTGGGGATAAGCACCAAACCCTATTGCTAGATCAGCCCTGCAGCTAGTGAAGTATGGCTATTAAAAAGTTTGCCACTAAGCATGTACAGAGCATATTTCCTTAGCATTCTGTAACCACTAGCCTCCCATTTAGTTTGAAGAGCTTCCAGACAAGATTGTGCCTTGTTTTTTCTTTGTTTTTGTTTTTTTAAAGTAACTACTAAGTCTATTTTAGACCTGAAGGACCAGAATTTCTGCTGTTATTGTTGGAAAGCAGGTGGCCATGATGAAAATATATCTGGAAAGTGCCAGATTGCTCAGTCTGAATTCAAGAAGTCGCATTTTAAAATATGTTTTGTTACTAAAACTGTCATGCGGGGAATATTTTAAACCTTTTGCATTTATGCATTAACTTCAAAGAGTGGGGAGGTTTGGTCAGTTAGTTGAACCTGTTTGGGGCTGGGCATCTGGCGGTTCAAGCCTGTCTCTTCTCACTTCAGCTATCGCTCTCTTAGATTGGTCTGGTGGCAGATGCTTTCAGTTAAGATAGGTATAAATATCAACTTCACCAGTTACTCTTGCTTTGTGCAGTTTACCTGGTCCAGAGTTTCATTTATTTACATGTTCTTTATTGGCCATTACTAGGTATCGTATTTTGAATCCTTCTGCAATTCCAGAGGACAAATTTGTGGACAGCAGAAAAGCTGCTGAAAAATTACTTGGCTCTTTAGATATCGATCATAACCAGTACCGGTTTGGACACACAAAGGTAAGCTATTTCAACCATGTCTTGCACTCAGTGAATATTCAAGGAGCATTAAAAATTCTTGGGGTTGGATTAGTTGGGGCATGTGAACCACTAGGATTCTAGGCTTGAGAGCACCACTTTCCGGGAAGCATTTATCACAGTTGTTGTCATTCAGTCGCACAGCTGAGTCCAACTCTTTGTGACCCCATGGACCACATCACGCCAGGCCCTGCTGTCTTCCACCCTCTTCTGGAGTTTGCTCAATTTTATGTTTGTTGCCTCAGTAACACTGTCTAAACATCTCATCCTTTGCCGTCCCTTTCTTCTGTTACTTTCAGTCTTTCCCAGCATCAGGGTCTTCTCCAGTGAGTGCTCCCTTCCCATTTGGTGGCCAAAGTATTTGAGCTTCAGCTTCAGTATTTGTCCTTCCAGGGAACAGTCAGGCTTGATTTCCTTTAGGATTGACTGATTTGATCTCCTTGCAGTCCAAGGGACTCTCAAGAGTCTTCTCCAGCACCATAATTCATTTTTAATTCTTTTGAGTCTTGAAAAACTCCTCTCTCCCGAGCAGTTAATGACCATAAAGATAAGAAATAGCCACAAGATTGCTTCCACATTACGAAAGGCCATCTGAATGTTTTCCTTGTATATAATTTGATAAAGGTCTGTATGAGACAGAGAGTGCTCTTCTGTAAGCCTATGGCTTTGTCTCACGTACAGGTGAAAGTGCAAAAGTTCATCAATAAGTTTCAGGTCAATATCTTCTGGGTATGCTTCCATCAACAGTTCAACACCTTGCTGAATTTCTTGCTTAGATGCTGTCAGATTAGCAAGAATGGAAAACAATTGTGCAGCATCACTGTACAC
>NW_015172101.1:129938-137493 GCF_001447785.1 Gekko japonicus
TTCAGTTACCAACCTGCAGCCTGGCCTCCTGCCTTCTACAGGTAGTTCTGGATCCCTCCAAGGATCCCTTCCCACTGCTGCCTTCCCTGATCTCCAAGGGCTCTCTCTGCCTGTGGGCAATCTGCAGCAAGAGCCTCCTGGCCTCTCTGAGGGTTGCAGGATGACTCCCCCCTCCCAGGCTGGCTGGAGCATTTATATCTTCTGACTCTGCCCCCTGGCTTTCCCGCACTTTTTGGCCATAGAGGCATCTGGGATTTGTAGGCCTACCCTGGAATTTTGCCCTACTTCCCTGGGTGGGTGGCCATTTTAACTAAACTAAACAACCTAAACTAAAGCAAACACAAGATGGAGTCTATTCTGTCACATCCAACAAGCCAATATAGCACAACATCATTTTCCAATCTAAACATTTTCAAAAGTTTACAAACTCCCAAAATTGCCAAAAGGATTCAAAATAATTTTCTCCTAGACACATGCAATTAGGAAGCTTGAAAATGATGCAAAAACATAGGTTAATAATTCACTATAATTTCTCATCTAATAATTCCAGCAGCAGCAAACACCAGGCTCCCATTCAACGATCAATACTAGCCATTTAAAAGAGCCGACTGCCAAAAAATGTTATATAAAATAAATATGTAAAATTAGTTGCTGTAGATTTTCTGGATTGTGTGTCCATGGTCTTGGCATTATAGAACCTGACATTTCACCAGTAACTGTGACTGGCATCCTCAGAGGTATAACACAGAAAGATGGAGTACACCCTCCTCTCTTCCGCCTTGACACAGAGAGTACTCCATCTTTCTGTGTTATACCTCTGAGGGTGTTATACCTCTGAAGATGCTAGTCTTTTTTCCTACCATAGAGAACAATGGAGGGGATAGGGACAACCTGTTTGGGGGCCTGTAGAATTGGACCCCCTGGTCCAATGTTCTTCAAATTTGGTTGGTGTCTTGGGGAGAGGCTCCAGCAGCTACACTGCGAGTTTGGAGCCTTTCCCTCAAACCCCCTCCAGCCATCAGAATATACCCTATGTTTTTGCCATTGACTTCAATGGCCCATAGGATATAATGGGGCCGAATTGCCACCAAAATTCGGCGGCAATTTGGCAGCAAGCCAATTCAGACCAGAGAATCTGAATCGGCCTGCAGCAGCCCGAAAGGGGTCCGAATGGGCCATTTTAGGGGGTGCATTCAATTCAGACGAACCGAATGCACATCCCTACCCTGGAGAATCACTGTCAGTCTGAGTAGACAATACTGACCTTGATGGACCAAGGGTCTTATTTCAAGTAGAACTGTGCATGTCTTTGCTGTGTTGTGGGTTTTACCCATGACTAGAAAGTGTAACGAGATGCTACTGTAATGGTTTGAGGTCACAGATCAGCTCTAGCCTGAAAGATATGTCTGAGAAACTTTGCATATTGTTTTGGTATTGAAAGGACTGAAGGCCCTTCTAAAAAATTTTATTCCTCCCTCAACATTCTGATTTGTAATTCTTCATCTTTTGATCCATGCTGAAAGTAAAAACAGAGTGAGTGTAATGTTTATATATAGTTAGGTGATAGTCCCAAATGAATGTTAAAAGGAGAGATGTTACCAAGCCAGACCTTTGCTGTAGGGAGCCCCAGGGACAGTGAATGCATTCTGCTAGCGCAACATTTGAAGTCTGCCCCTCCAGGCAAATGTTGCACAAACTCCCTGCCAATGACGTCTTCTCCTTGCCCATTTTCACCCTCTACATTCAACATCGTCCTCCATTTAATGTCAGAGGATGTAGTGTAATCTTAACTGGTTAGTGATTTACCCAGGGCTCTTAACCTGAAGCTTATGTTGTTTAGACCCAAACAAAATGTGCCACTGGGCATGCATGGGTAGATCCCCAGACGCGCATTTTAGCTGCAAAAGCAGCCTCAAGGGCCCAATTTTGATCCAGGCACAGTGGGAGGGTTGGGGGTGATGGAGTAGCTCTGCTACCTTTTCATTTTCTCAATCAGAAATAGTCCCTCCTCTGTTATTAAGCCATGGGAGGGACAAAAGACAGATCCCTCTGTCATGTGTAGCTTAGCCCAACAGTCATTTGTACAGCAGCTGATCTCTTGTAAGGTATTCTCCCTGGAAAAAAGAAACTCCATTCTAACAAATCTGAGCTATGATGCAATGCAAGGTTAGACACACTTAAGTGAATTGATTTCAGGGGGCTTACGTGTGCCTAACTCTCTGTGCTATATTGTGGCCCTTGAGTGACTCATAGCATTGTTCACGAACCTTTGTGAAAAAATTAATATTGTTATAGCACTTCAGATTAAATGACCAGAACAAAAGCAAGCTATAATGCAAGTTGTTAAATAAAATTAAAAAGAGGCAGGGAAGTAGATCAGACAAAAGATCAATAGATACCACCCAGAGATGTGTAACTCTCAGGTCTGACTGTACCCAATGCTTTTAAATTGCTGCTATCATTTCTATTAGCTAGATTTTTCAAGTAAATGAATGGGTAATGCAAGAGAATTGAACAGCAAGTATATGAATTTTAAAAAGGCAAATAGAGAAGCACAGAAATATATCTCAGACTTTAAAATCTTGGATTATGCCTCCATTCTTCTCTTCTGTCTCTGCTTTTTAAATTTTATATGAGTTGCTTTTAGCAAAGCGAAGTGAGTTTGTAATGTGGTGCAGGTGGTAGAGCTATGCATAGCACAGTAGCAATTTTAGTTGGTCTGATGAGCACTACTAACTATCAAATTTCATGGTCCCAGTGTTTTGGCTCAAAAATCCTGTTTTGTTTTGGCTTATTCCTTATGCAAATTAAAACAGTGAGTCTTATAATTATTTTAAACTTACAACTGTATAAATTGCAGTGAATCAATCAAATTGGAAACACTGGCAGCAAAAATAAGCAAAACTCATAACAATGACGTAGAAGAATAAACAAAAAATGGGCATATTCATACATCCCTTCCCCAGGTCATTTAATTGGACTTGGTAGTATCACTTCACTTGAACTGGATGCAGGAGTTTATGCTATTATTACTCAGCTTCTATGCTATTATTACCCAGATTGTTGTTGTTCAGTCGCACAGTCGAGTCCGACTGTTCGCGACCCCAGGGACCATCTCCCGCCAGGCCCTCCTGTCTTCCGCCATCCTCTGAAGTTGGCTCAATTTCATGTTCGTTGCATCGATGACACTGTCTAACCATCTCATCCTTTGCCGTCCCCGTCTTCTTTGACCTTCAATCTTTCCCAGCATCAGGGTCTTCTCCAGTGAGTGCTCCCTTCTCATTTGGTGGCCAAAGTATTTGAGCTTCAGTTTCATTATCTGGCCTTCCAGGGAACAGTCAGGGTTGATTTCTTTGAGGATTGACTGATTTGATCTCCTTGCAGTCCAAGGAACTCTCAAGAGTCTTCTCCAGCACCATAGTTCAAAAGAATCTATTCTTCGGCGCTCGGCCTTCCTTATAGTCCAACTCTCGCAGCCATACATGACTACTGGGAATACCATTGCTTGGACCATGCAGACTTTTGTTGGCAGGGTGATGTCTCTACTTTTTATCATGCTGTTTAGGTTCACCATCGCTTTCCTCCCAAGGAGCAGGCGTCTTTTAATTTCATGGCTGCAGTCACAGTCTGCGGTGATCTGGGATCCCAGGAACGTGAAGTCTGTCACTACTTCCACAGCTTCCCCTTCTATTTGCCAAGGAGTGATGGGGCCGGATGCCATGATCTTAGTTTTTTTGATGTTGAGCTTCAAGCCCACTTTTGCGCTCTCCTCTTTTACCCTGAGCAAGAGGCTCTTTAGGTCCTCTTCACTTTCTGCCATTAGAGTGGTATCGTCTGCATATCTGAGGTTGTTGATCTTTTCCCCAGCAATCTTAATTCCCGCTTGTGATTCATCCAGGCCAGCATTTCGCATGATGTACTCTGCATATATATTAAATAAGCAAGGTGACAGTATACATCCTTGTCGTACTCCTTTTCCTATGCTGAACCAATCAGTTGTTCCGTATCCGGTTCTAACTGTCGCTTCTTGGCCCTTATACAGGTTTCTCAAGAGACATGTGAGGTGGTCTGGTACTCCCATCTCTTTAAGGACCTGCCATAGTTTGTTGTGATCCACACAGTCAAAAGCTTTAGCATAGTCAATGAAGCAGAAGTAGATATTTTTCTGGTACTCTCTTGCTTTCTCCATAATCCAGCGAATGTTGGCAATTTGATCTCTAGTTCCTCTACCTCTTCGAAACCCAGCTTGTACTTCTGGTAGTTCTCTATCCACGTACTGTTGAAGCCTAGCTTGTAGGATCTTGAGCATGACCTTGCTAGCGTGTGATATGAGTGCAATTGTGCGATAGTTTGAACATTCCTTGGCATTGCCCTTCTTTGGGATTGGAATGTATACTGATCTTTTCCAATCCTGTGGCCACTGTTGCGTTTTCCAAATTTGCTGGCAAATGGAGTGCAGAACTTTAACAGCATCATCTTCTAAGACTTTGAATAGCTCAGCTGGAATACCATCACCTCCACTAGCTTTGTTGTTAGTAATGCTTTCTAAGGCCCATTTAACTTCACATTCCAGGATGTCTGGCTCGAGGTCAGTGATTATACCGTCGTGGTTGTCAAGGACATCGAGGTCTTTCTTGTATAGTTCTTCTGTGTATTCTTGCCATCTTTTCCTAATCTCTTCTGCTTCTGTTAGGTCCCTACCGTTTTTGTCCTTTATCATGGCCAGCTTTGCATGGAACGCTCCCTTGATTTCTCCAATTTTCTTGAAGAGATCTCTAGTCCTTCCCATTCTATTGTTTTCTTCTATTACTTTGCACTGTTCATTCAGGAAGGCCTCCTTATCTCTCCTTGCTGTTCTCTGGAAATCTGCGTTCAGTTGGGTAAATCTTTCCTTTTCGCCTTTGCCTTTCGCTTTCCTTCTTTCCTCTGCTATTTGTAAAGCCTCATCAGAAAGCCACTTTGCTTTCTTACATTTCTTTTTCTTTGGGATGGTGGTGATTGCTGCCTCCTGTACGATGTCACGAACCTCTGTCCATAGTTCTTCAGGCACTCTATCTATCAAATCCAGACCCTTGAATCTATTCTTCACCTCTACTGTATATTCATCAGGGATGCGATCTAGGTCAAACCTGAATGGCCTCGTGGTTTTCCCAATTTTCTTCAGTTTAAGTCTGAATTTTGCAATGAGTAGCTCATGATCTGAACCACAGTCAGCTCCAGGTCTTGTTTTTACTGACTGGATAGAGCTTCTCCATCTTTGACTGCAAATTATATAGTCAATCTGATTTCGGTGTTGCCCATCTGGTGATGTCCATGTGTAGAGTCGCCTCTTAGGTTGTTGGAAAAGGGTGTTCGCTATGACCAGTGTGTTCTCTTGACAAAACTCTGTTAACCTTTGCCCTGCTTCATTTTGCTTTCCAAGGCCAAACTTGTCTGTTATTCCAGTTACCTTTTGACTTCCTACTTTAGCATTCCAGTCCCCTATGATGATGAGGACATCATTTTTTGGTGTTAGTTCTAGGAGGTGTTGTAGGTCTTCATAGAACCGGTCCACTTCAGCCTCTTCTGCATCAGTGGTTGGGGCATACACTTGAATTACTGTGATGTTGAATGGTTTGCCTTGGAATCGGACAGAAATCATTCTGTCATTTTTGAGATTGTATCCCAGTACTGCCTTTTGCACTCTCTTGTTGACTATAAAGGCCACACCATTTTTTCTACGAGATTCCTGGCCACAGTAGTAGATATAATGGTCTTCTGAGTTAAATTCGCCCATTCCTGTCCACTTTAGTTCACTGATTCCTAGGATATCGATGTTCAGTCTTGCCATCTCATTTTTGACCACGTCAAGCTTACCTTGATTCATAGATCTTACATTCCAGGTTCCTATGCAGTATTGTTCTTTGCAGCATCGGACTTTCCTTTCACCATCAGACACATCCACAACTGAGCGTCCTTTCGGCTTTGGCCCAGCCGCTTCACTCTTTCTGGGGTTACTTGTACTTGTCCTCTGCTCTTCCTCAGTAGCATATTGGACACCTTCCGACCTGAGGGGCTCATCTTCCGGCGTCATATCTTTTAGCCTTTTGATACTGTCCATGGGGTTTTCTTGGCAAAAATACTGGAGTGGGTTGCCATTTCCTTCTCCAGGTGGATCACGCTTGGTCTGAGTTCTCTGCTGTGGCCTGTCCGTCTTGGGTGGCCCTTCACGGCATAGCCCACAGCTTCATTGAACTGCGCAAGCCCCCTCGCCACGACAAGGCAGTGATCCATGAGGGGCCACAAGTGATGGGCCACTACATAAAAGTGCCTAACATCTGGTGACACTCTGGACAAAACTCTATGGTAGAATTAGCTTCAAACCATAGAGTTTTGCCCCCAAAACAGAGTGTAGCCCCCACGATGTCACCAATATGTGTATGTCACTTTCGGGTGATGTAGGCACGTCACTGACATCCCTGACGTGTACGTCACCTGGAGGGGGCATAGGAACGTCACGCTTCTTCCCTCCCCTCTCTTCGAGCCTCCTTGTAAGTCCACCGCCGGCTTGTGGGCCAGACTTGGCAACCCTACTTTTCTCGTAGGGCTTGGTCCCCAGGCCCCTGATCATCCTTGATCCCGGTCAAACGAGCGGGATGATCCACTGCCAAAAGGAGGCAAATTAGAGCCGGAGCAAAAAGAACCGCGGGAGTGCAATCTGACGTGCCCCCACGGCTCTATGCTCTGGCAGCTGATCAAATGTTGTGCAGCAAACCGGCAGTAGCACAGTTGTGCGCATGCGTGGGATGGGGAACGGCGCTGGCTGCGACGGGCTACCAGCGCTTCCCCGACCAGACGCCTGGAGTTGCCGCACATCATCCGGAAGGTAGTGCTCTGTTGCTAGTACCTTTTAAATGTGCATTTTCGGGCCGAAGGGACGGATCGGGGATGGGTGCGTGATGCTTCCCAGATGTTGCGGTGTGCTTGATGCGCCCCCGATCTGTCCCTCTTGCGGGGCAAATCCTCCTGTGTGACCGGGGCCCTCATTGCTCTCTTCTGTTTGGAGGCTAAGGCCTTCTACGGCTGTTACCTGCTAGCACTGAAACCTCTGAATATGGAGGTTCTCATTAGTCACTATGGCTAGTAGTTATTGACAGACCACTCCTCCGTGAATCTCTCTAACCCACCTTTAAAGCCACCTGTGCACAGGGTCATCACTATATCCACTACTAACTCCAAACCAGTGGCACCAATGGTCCAAACAAGATAGGACCAGGCCAGACAGGACTCTGAAAGAATATTCAACCCCTTGCCTTGCTTTCATCTAACAGGGGGGGGGGAACCTTACTCCCCCAATACCTTGGTAAATTTTTTCCTCCCTATTTCTTTCTTTCTTTCTTTTTGCCCAAGGAACTTTTCAAAGAGTCGGGAGAGATAAGAGGAAGCAGGCAGGCATCTATCACATGTCATCCTTATCAGTTCTAGAATGGCTGCTTGCTTAACAAGACTGAAGGAGATTCATTTTTTCCCAGCAGGCTGCCAAGGTGGGTGGAAGTCAAAACCGTATTCATTAACC
>NW_015172101.1:137582-148094 GCF_001447785.1 Gekko japonicus
CCGGTCTTGGACTCTGCCCGCCCGGCTTCGTTTTAAACTTTCTCTGCTGGGCCGCCATCTTTCCATTTTGTTTACAATTTCTGCTGCTTTCCCACAATTCGGAAAAACTCACGAAACGACTTCACAAATCAGATAAGTCTCTCAAAACACTTTCAGTTTACTTCCTCCCCTCTCCCCTTTCGTGTCCGTAAACCGCTCATTCGCAAAAGAGGCGTCCCTCTTTGCAGTCTCTGTTTCCAATCATGGAGGGGGGGATCGCTTTTCAAACTAATCCGTTTTATTCAGAACTCACGTTCATTGTCGGTCAGTTTATCTGACCACACTCGGTTTTACGCCATTCCGCTCGATCTCCGGCACTTGTCCCGGTCAGTCCAGCTTGTGCCCGAAGGCCACTCAGTGACTGGACCATTGGGGTGGAGGGGAGCCTCAATTCTCCGGCATTACGCCATTGAAGAGGCTACCCCTCAAAAGCCCCCTGGCCTGGAGCCTATCGCAAAGGCTCCACGGGGGTGTCCCTTGAGGTGGCACCCCTCCAGGCCGCTGGTGTGCGATTCACCCTCCTCCGTTGTGAGGAGAGCGTCCGCCATCGCTGTTCCATCGACCGGGAGTCGTCCCAAATGTTTTTGGTGGTTTTACTGTATCAACTAAAAAATAAGACTTACAAAAAACCCTTTATTTATTTATTTAAATTTATATCCTGCACCTCCCCACCAAGGCAGGTTCAGGGCGGCTTACAGTATACACATATAAATATATATGTTAAAACACTAAAATATGATAAAACACATGTAATTAAAATCACAAGATATAAAATCATACCCATGCAAAAGAAATGTTAATAGCAGATGGTTGCTTACCCCCATAGTTCAGGCTCCTTCCAGGCTATTGGTGCTGATGATGATGTCAGGGCCAGGGCCAAGATATTAAGGGTGGCACCCTAATTGAAAGCCTAGTGGAAGAACTCCATTTTGCAGGCCCTGCGGAACTGTAAAAGGTCCCACAGGGCCCTGATGTCATCCGGGAGCTCATTCCACCAGTATGGAGCTAGCACAGAGAAGGCCCTGGCCCTTGTTGCAGCCAGCTTGGCTTCCTTGGGGCCTGGAAAGGCCAGACGGTTTTGAGACCCCAACCTCAGTGCTCTCTGGGGAACATATGGGGAAAGGTAGTCCCTCAGGTAGGCAGGCCCCAGACGATATAGGGCTTAAAGGTCAAAAACAGCACCTTGAAGCAAATCCATTATGCTATTGGCAGCCAGCGTAGTACCTTCAGTGCAGGCTGGATATGCTCCCACACAGGGAGACACAACAGCCTTGCCACTGCATTCTGCACCAGCTACAGCTTCCAGATTTGAGACAAGGGCAGCCCCATGTAGAGAGCATTACAGTAATCCAATCTCGAGGTGACCATTGCATGGATCACTGTTGCCAGATCATTGTGTTCAATAAGGGAACCAACTGCCCGAACAGCCATAGATGTTAAAAGGCCAACTTGGCAGTGGCTGCTACCTGGGCCTCCGTCGTTAAGGAGGCATCCAGGAGCACTCCCAAACTCCTAACCTCTGGTACTGGCACCAACGGTGCCACATCGAAGGTCGGGAGAGGGATCCCTAAACTTGGCCCGCTCCAACTCAGGCACAGGACCTCCATCTTCATTGGATTCAATTTCAATCGACTCAGTCTTAACCAACCAGCCACAGCTTTCAACGCCAGATCCAGATCTCCTGGATTAGAGTCTGACTGGCCATCCAACAACAGATAGAGCTGGGTGTCATCAGCATACTGGTGACAACCCAGTCCGTACCTCTGGGCAAGGGGGCGTATATAGATGTTAAAATAGCATTGGGGAAAGCACCACTCCTTGGGGCACCCCGCATATTAGCAGGCGCCTTCCGGATAGCTGTTCCCCAATTAGGGGGACTTTTAAAAGGGAGGGGGACATCTTTAGTTTGCAGACAAATTCATTACTATGTAAACTTGCCCCTGTTTTATTACTGTTGAGTGGGTGCATGCAGAGAAAGGCAAGAAGGTTTACTTTTCATTAGCAGGCCAGAAGTGCTGCCAGGTGTCTTATTTCCTTCCACACTTTGTGGTTGGTTCAAAAAGCATGGTGGGGAGAGGGAGAGAGAGCAAAAGTGCAAAAGAGGCAAGCATCCTATCAGACGGTGAGGAAACTTCAAGCAGCCTGCATGACCCAGTGTCCCATATATGGAAAGGCTTTTCTGGGACTGTTTGGGGGAAGGAAGGAGGGAGGGAGGAAAGAAAGAAAGAAAGCCAACCTGCCCTGCCCTGTGGAGAGTGGAAGTAAGAAAAGGGCCCATAGAGTCTACAGGCATGAGGGAGGGGGTGAGGGAAAAAAACAGCTCTGCTTCATACCCATCCAGTAACCCTTGCGTAGGGTTCCCCAGTCCCTCCGGCCACCGGTGGGGGATACGAGGGTAGGGTTGCCAGATCAAGGTTAAAAACTAACAAAATTTGTGGTAGGGTAGGAGCTTTTGTGAGTCACCGCTCAATTCTTCAGATATTGAGCAGTGACTCATGAAAGCTCATATGCAGCCACAAAGTTCTTTAGTCTTTAAGGTGCTACTGGACTCTTAATCTTTTCTAGTGCTACAGACAGACTAACACAGCTACCCATCTTGATCTAGATCCAGGTTAGGAAACTCCTGGAGATTTGGGGGGTTGAGCCTGGAGGGACAGGGACCTCAATGGAATACAATGCCATAGAATCCACCCTCCAAAGCGTCCATTTTCTGAAGGGGAACTGATCTCTGTAGTCTGGAGATGAGCTGTAATTCCAGGGATCCCCAAGTCCCACCTGGAGGCTGGCATCCCTACCCCTGGGCTAACAACACTAATGCCAGCAGAGGAAAGAGGAGGAGGAGCTGGAGTTGGGTGGGGCTTGAGGGTGAGGAAGCGGCTTCAAAAGGAAGATACAGGCTGGTAGGGGAGGACACCTCACCTGGGTGGCTAACTGATTCACCCCTTTCTGGATGAGATCATTTTAAATTCAAGGTCATCGCTTTTAGGCATTGGCCTCTCTTTTTTAAGGGGGGTTTTTGCCATATATTCCAAGCTGTCTTTCTTTTGAGTAAATACAGGTAATTTGCTAAATCCATGGCCTTTGTTTCAGGTATTCTTTAAGGCTGGCCTGCTGGGACATTTAGAAGAAATGAGGGATGTGAGATTAGCAAAAATTTTAACACTCATTCAAGCAAGATCCCGAGGCAGACTGATGCGCATTGAGTTCCAGAAAATCATTGAGCGAAGGTATTACAAACAGTGTCTGTTTACATCCCAAGGACTTATACTGGATGCAAGCCAGTAACGGTTGCCTTTTAAAACTGTTCCTCCAGCTCGGAACTGTATTTCGCAAGTGATGAGAGACTGCAGGTTTTACTGCTGGGAAAAGAATAGACTCTTACAGCACAAGTGGTACCTTGAAGGGAGACATATGGTCATGGCTTTGGATATTATGAGGATGCAAAGGGGAACACAAAATGCAAATATCCTATCGCCCCACAAGTTCATCATGCACAAAATAGATCTTTTGTGCAACCCTCAGTGTAAAGTTCCTGGTGTTGTGCCTTTTATTGCCATAGGAAATGGAAAAGGTCCTTCTGAAGTGGATTGTCTCGTTCTGCAGCAGTCCCCTGCAACCTCAAACCACTGATGCTGGAAGTCAGGGTGACTTCATTGACAAAATGCCATGTGACATGAGGACCTCCAGTAAGGAGGCAGAATTGAGTCCACTCCCCTCCCTTTCCTTTTCTGCCAATAAAACATATTTTTCGGCTCACTCAAGTGAGAGATGTTTTTCCTGATTCCCCATCCTCACTGTATTCCCCAGTGCCACATGGCACATTGTAAATGAGGCTTCTCTGACTCCCAGCATTTGCCCAGGGGGGGGGGGATTTTTTCTTTTGCAAAAGGAAGAGATACTGAGGAGCAGAAAGCACCAGGCAGTTGCTCATCCTGTTTCCTTTAATCATTATGATGTCTAAAACTGCTGTGCATTCCTGGGGGAAACAGAAAGAAAATGTGCCTTTATTGTTTACAAAAAGAACTTGTAGAAGAGCAAGGTTATACTACTATCAGAGGAAAAAAGGATCACAATGCCATCCACAAACTTTGCAGGATTTACTAAGGGGAGAGACATGAGAAGCAACTGCATTTGTACAATAGAAGCTTTGCTATCTGGCGCTTATGGGGAAATGGGGGGGGTTGCTAGGCAATCAAATGTGCCAGATACTAAAACACAGGGCTTTTTTTGTAGAAAAAGTCCAGCAGAAACTCATTAGCATAATAGGCCACACCCAACAGCAGAAACTCATTAGCATATTAGGCCACACCCCTGACAGCACCACACATTAGCATATTAGGCCACATTCCCATGTTACCAGAAGTGTGGTCATCCAGCCACACCCACCTTTTGCTTCTTATTCTGTTTACCTTGTTTGTTGTCAAAACCCAGGGCTTTTTTTGTTGCAGGAACTCCTTTGCATGTTAGGCCACACACCCCTAATGTAGCCAATCCGAATGAGTTCCTGCTGTTGGGTGTGGCCTATTATGCTAATGAGTTCCTGCTGGGTGTAGCCAACTTTGGAGCCAGCCGGAACTCCGTTCCTGTGCGTTCCTGCCCCAAAATAGCCCTGCTAAAACATATTGTTGTGTCCTGCCCTCTACTCAGAGGACTCTGCAGCAAACAAATCCCACCCCATTGGAATGTCATGGTCGCAGCCCCATGCCTGGTGGGACCTTTCTCCTTCCTGCCCTCCCAGGCCATGGGGCTGTCCTATGAAGCATGCAATCAAGCAGGCCAGCTGCCTGTGCTCCCCTGGTACAGCTGTCTCCTGATGGTATTGGGCAGGCTGATGGGGAAGGAGGCACCCAGGAATTACGTCAGCTGGCAGCTCTCACTGTTCTAAGCTTAGCAATTGCCAGAGGCATCGAGCTGGTTGGCTGGAAAGGTGGAAATGGGGCATGCACAAGCCAGAAGGTGCAGGACTATGGAGGCTGAGGGGGATGGGGCCCTCTGGGTGATGCCAGCTATCTGAGCTTTCTGGATAATTGAGTGCCAGATACAGAACTTTTACTGCACGTAGGACCCCAGTCATGTGGAAAAGGCAGGGAACTAGCATAACTTTCCCTGTTTCAAAGATCTGTTGCAAGCATCTCCAAATTTCAGGGAGCAGAATATTTTCTTTTCTTTTTTAATGTAGAGATGCACTTCTTGTTATCCAGTGGAACATCCGAGCTTTCATGGTTGTGAAAAACTGGCCTTGGATGAAGCTCTTTTTTAAGATCAAACCCCTGCTGAAGTCCGCAGAAACAGAGAAAGAAATGGCCAATATGAAGGAAGAGTTCCTGAAACTAAAGGAGGCCTTGGAGAAATCTGAAGCCAGGAGGAAGGAACTGGAAGAAAAGCAGGTGTCCTTGGTTCAGGAGAAGAATGACCTGCTCCTTCAGGTTCAGGCAGTGAGTGGACCCATTTTTTTTTTTAATTGGCACAATGAATGAGGCTTGCAGAGCAATACTGTCCTTCAACACCTTAAAGAGTAAGCATTTGATTGTGGTATAAGCTCTGAAGGACTAAGTCCCATTTTGGCAGATGCATGAGGTATTATTTTCACTTTAATCTGAAGTCTGAAGAAGCAGAGATGGTGTGCCCTTGCTTTCCTCTGAAGACTCTTCCTTGGTGGTCTCCAAGTACCACCCTGCTTAGCTTTTCCGACATCTGATGAGATCAGGCTATACCATGCTCCCTTCCCTCCTATTCTATAACGTTGTGTTACATAGATCATGTAATGTTTAATTGTATATTAACTGGTAGGAAATCATTCATGTGGTGGTATGGGTAGATGAATATTGATCCGAAGACTCAGTTAGAACCTCTTTTGTAGGTCATACTGCAAATAACAAAAATAGATTCTGTCAGATACCAGTGCTGTTTGCAAGAACTGGCTTTGACTGAGAAAGGAGACTATCAAATGTTTTCGCAGTGAAATATTTTCTACCTTTCTAAATATGCCTGTGATAAAATAAAATATAGCTGACCCACTTTGCAAAATGCTTTTTTTTAAAATTTAAAATTGTAGAAAAATCAAATGACTTCATTTAACCCAATCCTTGTCACAGTTCCAAGTAAAATTGTCGGTATTTATTAATTTACTGCAGCTATGCAATCCAGAAACATCAAACAATTTTTAAAAATATAATAAAGAGATCACAGAATGTGGGGGCATCTAGGGAACCGTCACTCAGTATTACTGATTCTAGGTACCAGCCAATAGTTGTCTGTGAAAGTTTCGCAAACCATTATACACAGCCACGTTAATAGCAATAGAATTGTCATCCAGGGGAGGGTAACATTTTTGAGGTGACAGAATATTGCAGTTGGAAAGCTGGGAAAATATGATCTTCCAGCAATAAAAGTGCTACTCTGAGGAACAATCTCTAGTTCCCAGCTCTGCATTGTTTGTGTATCTAGTAGTCATTGAAAGACTCTCAGATTATATCTGAAGTGTTGGATATAGAAACTACAAAGGCAAATCATGATTGTATGTATAATTAACAGGGCCAATATGATAAATCTTTTCCTCTACTTAATGTGGAAGAAATATGATGTTATTTAAAGATTGGATTTCATAATTATTCAGAATTTTTTTTCTGTCACTGTAAAACACAGACACTGGGAACATTAATATTCAGCTGTTACATGTATGACAGTGTGTATATTTAGTATTATATTTACACTTCCCAAGACTGCATCTTGAAGCTAGAATTGTAATATAACAACTGATCTTGATAATTTGTTCAGCGAAGGATTGCAGCTTTACCTTTACTCTGCATTAGTTTACATTAGTTTACATGTAAATAGATGAACTGCAAAACTTAAAAGGCTTGGCTATAAATACTAATGTTCTTATCTATATTCCAGTCTGTTGAGTCTGTTACCATGGTAAATCAGTGAATCAAGGAGATGTTAAACTTGGAAATGTGGCATTTTACATACAGTTTGCAGTTACACTACAGCACTATGGACATTAAAAATTACTTTTAAAAAGCACACTTGAGGGCTAATGTCATGTGTCAATGTAAATGCATATTTATTGTTGTTATTCTATACAGCCATTTGAATGTGCAGAGTAATTATAATCTTTATCTTGTACATCCTTGTAAAACCATGTGGGACATTATTATTTTCATTGTAAATGAGGAACTGACGCTGAGATAGTCAGTTGGTATTAGTGTTACTTGTCCATATCTTTCCTTTGGAACTCCCTGTGGAGTTTCTTATGGAACTCCCTACCTAGACAGGCTTACTCATGAGTTTTTGGGATTCTTTAGTAGTAGTAAAATAGTTCTATTTCAAAGAGCTTTTTATCATGTGGGGGCTTATGTTGCCAATCTAGGGGCTTGGCTCATTCTTTACTTTTTTTTTCTTTTATCTGATAGCTAGGTAGGCTTGTTGCTTGGCTGTTTTGTTTCTCAGTGTGCCGTTTTTAATGGCTGTGTTATTCAAGAGAAACCATGATGGCTTGATTTGGTGATACAGGAGGGATGTCACTACATTTTGGGACCACTATATTGTGATCTGAATATTCAAAATTCTTTTATATTTTCTCACAGCTGAGATGAAATTGCGGTACTCTTTCTCCTGAACAAAAATTTTAAAAGATAGTAAAATTGATGTTAACATGGATAACCCCTTTCTATTGCTTAAATGATATTAAAATGACCTTTAAAAAGCACAAACAAAATGGAAAATCTTGCAAAGAAAATAGAGTGAAATGCTGACTACAAATATACAATTAAAAAGACAAGAAGTTACATATTTGTACATTTTTTGGAGACAGGCATGCATTTTTAATATAAATACAGAAATATAGGCCTAGGTTCTATCCACTGGATTACGATGACATTAGCAATACATATCTTTAGGAATTCATATTAATCCTTTTCCTGAACTGTTCATAATCTGAATATGTGCAAAGTGTGTGGGCATAGGTTTCATGGAAGAGAAGGAAGTTGTGCATATGAATCTGTTTGCTAGAGAACAAGTATCAGTCCTAAGCTAGCCAATAATATAGCCTTCTGCAAATCGTGACAGGAGCAAGACACCCTGGCAGATGCTGAAGAACGATGTGACTTGCTGATTAAATCCAAGATCCAGCTAGAGGCCAAAGTCAAAGAGCTGACTGAGCGGGTAGAAGATGAAGAGGAGATGAACTCAGAGCTGACATCCAAGAAGCGAAAGCTGGAAGACGAATGCTCTGAGCTGAAGAAAGACATTGATGACCTTGAAATAACACTGGCAAAAGTTGAAAAAGAAAAACATGCTACTGAAAATAAGGTGTCCTAAATAAATACTTTGCCATAAAACTGCTCCATATAATGCTGGATAATATGCAAGTAGTACATTTTCTTAGGAAAACTTGTAGTTGAGAAAGAGATCAATTTTGACATATATTAAGCAATCTAGACCCCCTCCACTATGTTTTGGCAGAGTGTAGATATGCAGTAAAAGGGAGCACAAGCTTTTTAAAGAATTAAGTTGATTTATTAAGAAGAACAAACTGTGTAAGAAAGAGGAGAGAGAAATGGAAGTCTAACTGTCTAACAAGCTAGGAGGGAGTCAGTAAATAGCAGTTCTTAGTAGGATCGGGGGGAAACCCTAACCCTAACAGGAAGGAGACAATTTGAAAATAGTAGGAAGTCCCTAATTTCACTATGCTTAGTTGTCCCCTCTGCAGGATGTGTTTGTCATTTTCTTTATCTATGCTTGATAGACTTTGCATATTCCAACACTATGGTAGTAACCAGCCTAATTCTGGAGCATGTCAATCCATGGGGCTTTGTACAGTACAGCTGCAGTCTAGTCAGTTCTCTCAAGTGAGGAGTGAAAAATATCTGACTGAAGTTGATTTTACAAAGACCTCTATTTCTGCACTCTCCCTCTTCCTGTTAGGTTAAAAATCTGACAGAAGAAATGGCATCACTTGATGAGGCTATCAGCAAGCTCACAAAAGAAAAGAAGTCCTTGCAGGAAGCTCATCAGCAGGCCCTGGATGACTTGCAAGCTGAGGAGGACAAAGTCAACACCCTGAGCAAAGCTAAAGTGAAATTGGAGCAGCAAGTAGATGATGTATGTTTGCTCTGTTGCTCATTTACTGAGGTTGCTTTTGATGCTGACAAAGCTTTAAAGATCTGGTTTTTCCTATTTAAATATCAGGCCCATTATTTGCCATGTAGATTAGTGTTCAGACTAATCTGAACAGAAGGTAGATGAAAGAAATACATTATTTGCATTTGTGTGTGGACCTACATGTTTGGGAAGGAGATGGGCATTTCCCCCTAGTTCTTTCGTCTATCGGCATGTTCTTCTTTGGTGCCACAGGACAGTTGAAGACACAGAAGGAAAATAGAGAACTGGACCTGGTATACTTCAGCATGGCTTACAAGAAAAAAAAAATCCCTTACTTGGGGCACCAATTTTTATGGTCAATGAAATACACAAATTATCAAATAACTGATTTTTGTTTATACTTGCCTTTCTTCTAGGGTTGTCAGTCCCCAGTTGGAGGCAGGGGATCCCCTGGTTTGGAGCACCTCCCCATGTTTCAGGGCTGTCAGAGAATGGGGGGGATGGCCGCTGGGTGCTCCATTATACTCTATGGAGACTGGTCCCCATAAGTTATAATGGAGAATTGATCCATGGGTATCTGGGGCTCTAGGGTGGCTGTTTTTTGAGGTAGAGGCACCAAATTTTCAGCATAGCTGATTGTGCCTCTCCTGACAACCCCCCCCCCCAAGTTTCAAAAAGATTGGACCAGGGGGTCCAAGTCTGAGCCTCAAAAGAAGGTGTCCCTATTCTCCATTATTTCCAATGGAGGGAAAGCATTTAAAAGGAATGCTTAACTGTGATGGCCAGAACTCCCTTCTGGCTGGTTGGCCTCACCCGGCAACCCTTGCTCCTGGCTCCACCCCAAAGTCCCCAAATATTTCCTGTGTCAGACCTGGCAACCCTACTTTCTTCATCTCTGTAGCTTGAGGGTTCTCTTGAGCAAGAAAAGAAAGTGAGGATGGATCTGGAAAGAGCCAAACGCAAACTGGAAGGAGACTTGAAGTTGACTCAAGAGAGTGTCATGGATTTGGAGAATGACAAGCTACAAATGGATGAAAAGCTAAAGAAGTAAGATAATACCTATAATGTTAAAGTCTATTTAAACTGTAAAAAAAAAATCTGTGTGTATGATTTTCACAGCTTTCTAATATTTCTTACTCTCTTAATGTAAAAATATGAGAGGGCGGGGGAGGGCGGGATATAAATCTAACAAATAAATAAAATAATAAATAAATAAATGTACCAGGCAATTGGCCATAGTGAACAAACCCTTGCCTTTTCAGTCCCAGAAAGGCAGCAAAATACAAGAAGTTAAGGAAGCCCTTAGTATGTTACTATATATGTCTTTTGTTTGTTGTGTCTCAAATTGTACAGGAAAGCTGTATGCTG
>NW_015172101.1:148145-194195 GCF_001447785.1 Gekko japonicus
GACCTACCAGAGGCCCTGGAGAGCCTTCAGATTTGTCATAAGTAATAGAGTCAGCAAGGCTAGGCTTTCCATGCTAGTTGTTTTCCTTTCATTCCCATCTGGTGTGGAATCTGGGATTCAGTTCTACGTTAGATCAGACTGAGGATTGGCAAGCTGTTGGATCAGAATATGGGAATATGAAGCCAAGCAGCTTCTCTTGCCAACAGATACAGGATCTCTGTATTATTTAGACTGAGAGTCTGTTCTTTTTGTCACTGTATGGCATCTACCTGTTTTCGTAAGGCACTGGAAAGACAATAATACTTCAATGTGCATTATATGGAAGGGGGTATCAATGGCAGCCAAGTAGTAGCTGGGCAATCAAGAGACTTAAGTGTAACCAGCTGAAGGAAGGTGGTATGCGGGAAGCATGAGTTTGTGTGTGCCTTGTATAGCAAGAGAGGTAAGAGACAAGGAGTCTTGCTGAAGGAGATAAGGTGTTCCATGTATGAGGCTAAGGCAAAAGAGGCCCGTATAGGTGGCTGCTCAGAAGGTTCAGATCCCATATCTTATTTATTTATTAAATTTCTAACCTGCCCTCCCGCCGAGGCGGCTCAGGGCGGCTTACGTAGCATTTTAAAACCAGCATACAGAGATGGAAGCAATGAGAAGTGCCAAGGGGGACAATTTGAAAACTTCTTGAGTCAAATTAAATTGTGGACATTGGTGAGATATGGTAAGGCTTGGTTAGCTAAGAACTCAAGAGCTGTAAAGCATACTAGTGCATGCCTGACCATGAGAAAACTTTCAGAAATGGGAGAGGGGAGATATGGGAGGATTGATAATTAAGCAGTAATTTTTGCACTTATGATGTTTTTCTTGTCCCTTTCTGTGCTTTGTTGAACAATTGGCTTGTAACCCCCACCCTTTTGTCTAATATATTAAATATTTGTTAATATTCCCTGCTATTCCTTATACTGGAGGCCAGTTTTTTTGTACTCTAGGTGTAGAAATTGCCATAACAATATTAATATAAGTGTGTATTGCTTCTGAGATGGCTTCCTCCTTAGAAACCAATAAAATTATCTTATCTAAGCACTAGTTCTCCACATCAATTAAGCATATATTGCGATTGCAGGAAAGAATTTGAAATTAGTCAGCTGAACTCCAGGATTGAGGATGAACAAGCCATAGTGATACAGCTCCAAAAAAAGATAAAAGAACTTCAGGTAATTACTCATATTTCTTGTTGGATACATAGGATAATGTGCAGTTAGAGAACTTTAGTTTCTGAGCAGACTGTTGCATCTGAACTTCAGATTCTTAGAAACCATTGCAGAATTATTTAAGGAAAATAAGAAGTGCCCTCCTGTAACAATGTTTGTTTAGTCCAGCATTCTATTTCCAATGGTGATCAGTCAGATGCTTCTGGGGAAGCCCACAAGCAAGGCACGAATGCCACGTGTCTCATGTTGTTTGCCTCCAGCAAAGGACATTCAGAGGACTACTTCCTGCAAATATGAAAATACCATGTGAGTCTTATGGCTTGTAGACATTTATAGACCTATCCTCCATAAAACTGTCTAATTCCTTTTAAAGCCATCCCTATGAGTGACCCTCACTGTGTCTTATGACAGTGAACTAAGAGCTGGGAACCATCAGTGAACCACAGCAGAGTGTTAAATATGCAGTTTGGAAATTTCTTCCCTGTAGCCTGATCTCTGTAAACTCTCATGGTCTTGAGCTGGCCAGTTTCCCCATCATCCTCTAGGATTTTCCACTCTTTAACTAATTCGCATCTGCTGTCAACATTCCATGTCTCCTAGAGCTAATTTAGTCCTCATCATGCCGCTAAAAAGGATTTCTCCCCCTATTTTGGTTATTATAACTATAAATTTCTGCATATGTAAGGCCTTTTCTAAGTATGCAAAAACCCAGTCTTGTCTGTAGGTGGCTTGGTTTTGCTGCTTTCATGATAGGTACAGTCCATTTATTTTATTAGGCTTTTTACATTTAGAAAGCTAAAGGAAGATTATAAATGTAAAATGTAAAATCCAACACAAAAATAAATGTATATAATATCATAGGTGCATTAATATGTTGAAGTCAGATGTGGTAAATACAGGTTTACATTTCTTTTCTTTTTTTTTAGCCCCCGGAGGGAATTTTTTATTGATTTTTTATCACTACAAAAAACTACAACAGAAAAAAGGGAGGAGGGAAACTACACATACAGGAGAAAGTAAAGTACCCACTACTATCTAAAAACCCAAGAGAGGAGATCCTCCAACTAGCTTTAATACATCTAGTCTTTTCATCGGTCCCGTTCACACGAGGGGATTTGGGCCAGTTGCGGGACAGTTCGGGGGCGGATCAAAGCAGCGCGATCACACCACAACATCTGGGAAGCGTCCTGCTTCCGTGCCCGAACTGTCCCTTTCCCAGGACCATCGTTGTTCTTTTTATGAACTGTGTCAAACATTTAAAACCTTTTACTCTCACAGTTTACATTTAACTGCCCAATAACAGTGCCCCCAATCATCCCCAAGAACCAAAGTTCTCAAAGGCACAATTCAGAGTCCTTCAGCCTTTACTTCTTTTCTCTTCTCTTCCACAACTTGTAGGGACTTTTTGGGGCTGCTGCCCCCTGCTCAGACAAAGATCCCTCGCCAGATGAACCAGATGAACCAGTTTCCAGCTCGCCACTGGACCTACTGTCCTCTTCTTTTTTCTTGTCCTCTGACCTTCCCAGCTGTTCCTTTAGGAATTCTTGAGCTTTCAGAACAGAGTCAATCTTTTCCTTCTTCTCTTTGATCTTAAATGTTACGCCTTCTGGAAATAGCCATTTATATCCAATTGAATTTGTTTAGAGAAAGAGCACAAGTTCTTTATATTTCTTTCTGCATTGTCTTACTTCAAATGGAATATGCTTTAGCGTTCTCACAGCATTCTCCCCTGCCTTCAGGGGCATTGCCGCTACTGCTTTCAGGATAGCATCCCTGACATGCCTCTTCGAGAATCTTTCTACAATTTCCCCAGGCAGATTATTTTTCTTTATATATCCTGAATATGACCTATAGGCCACATCCATATCGTTGAGTAGCAAGTCTGCCTTTATTTCTGTTACTGGGGCAAGTAGTTCGCTCATAAGTTCTTTAAGATTCTCTCCTTTGTTCTCTGGCACCCCCTGGAAGCGCAGGACCATATTGGCCTTATCCATTTGTACTTGAAGCATTTGATCTTCCAAAGAAGAGGTTTTCTTTTCCAATTTTTGCACTTTCTTCTTCACTTTCTGCGTTGATTCAGCCACTTCCTTTACTTTCTCAGCATCCAGGATCAGATCAGTTATTTGAGTTTGTTGCGCAGTAATGCTCTGTGTTACCACGGACATCTGCTCTTTGAAGTTATTCAGCTGTTCCAGTAGAGGGCACATGAACTCACTGGTCGTTTCTGGCTTAGGGGACTCTAGTTTCGTTTTCAAAAGCCTTTCTTTGTCTTTGTCCCTCTTCCCCGCCATCTTTTCCCCGTTTGTTTACTTTCGGAAAGTTTTTAAAAGTCTCTGAATATGCGCTTGGCTGCTTAGCTCGATTGGGTAAGTACTTCTAGGCAATTTAAATCGCGTTTCTCTTCTGCTCCCCCCCTTTCGCTCAACAGTTTATGTGCATGGGAGGCGTCCCCCCCCCGCTCACTTTTCCCGTTCCTCGGAGTAGGGTAGGGAGAGTCTTTTCTTTCAAAAATCGTTTCCCAGTTGACTCACGTTCATAGTTGGCCTTCCGACCACGCTTCTTTCATCATTTTTAATGCCCGATCTCCTGCGCTTGACCCGGTTAGCTTCACTTGTACCATTCGGTCTCTCGGCTGGAAGAACCACTGGAGCAAAGGGGCGCCTGGATTCTCTGGCATTCCGCCATCGAAGAGGCTACCCCTCAGAGCTCCTTGGCCAGGGTCCCTTCACCGGGCATACTCATTTGCATATGCCACACCCCCTGGTATCACCGGAAGTGTGTCAGAAGGCAACACCCACTGCTCAGGCTCCACTGGACTGTTTTGGATTGCTAGCTGTGGGGGGGATGCACAGATCATTGTGCTCCTCATGGCCCAGGACTGCTGGGAGCAGGGGGCGGGACTTGTTGTATTTGCCCACCCCCTGGGCTCTTTACTGCCGGAGCTCCGCTCCTGTGCACTCCTGCAGGAAATGACCCCTGAATGGTATGAAGACATGTATGGAACCTTATTCTTGAAGGAAACATGTTGTGAGTCTGGTGATTTTAAATGGATATTAATGCTTATGGAAAGAATTAGAAGAAAGTAAACAAAAGATACAAAATGTCTTTTAGATATGATATCCATATCAAAAGGCAAAGCGTCTACCTTTGAATGTGATGTCATATGTTTCAAGCTCCCAGGGGCATGTTAGTTAGTAACCTCAAAGGAAACTGCTCTGAACTGCTGGATGAGTCACACTGGCTCTGAAGTTTACCCCCAAAAAAGAACTCTTTCAGGGGAAAAAACCCTTCATTTTCTTGGCTGCTGATCTGTAGAGACTCAATGACCTCATTGGGTTTGCAGCTGCCAGAATTGCTGTTGGTGTCCTTCTGTAGAGTATGGGATGGCCATTAATAATTTTGCAACATGTTTGTTGACCAGAGGGAGAATGTGTGACTAATCAGCTCTGACAGTTCAAATTCAGAGGTGAAACATGGAAAGGGGCCATAACAGTTTGAAGTTACCCTGTATCTTTATTCTATTCCCCTCATTTTAGACTGGTGCAGAACACTCTTCATAAGAAAAGTCACAACTTACGTTATCCTCCATCTTGTTTTGATGTATGCCTCTTCTTTACACCCATAACTATGTGCCTGATGTCTTGTGGAGGTGGTGGTACATATATTACCCAGTTGTTTTAGTACATAACTAAGGGGTTTTCAGCTCTTAATATTCATACATGGGTGGGGAGCTAACATATTCATTTTGAATGTGAGGATCAAAAGTTATCATAAAAGGTACTTAAAAAATGGTGCCCACATCTTTAAAGGGAGAATTGGTGAAGTTTAGGGTGTTGCTATTATGTAATGTTGCCCTGCTTTATAGGCCCGCATAGAAGAACTTGAAGAAGAGCTAGAAGCAGAAAGAACTGCCAGAGCAAAAGTGGAAAAGCAAAGGTCAGACTTGGCTCGAGAGCTGGAAGAGCTGAGTGAGCGGCTAGAAGAGGCTGGAGGAGCCACTTCAGCACAGCTGGAGATGAACAAAAAACGGGAGGCAGAGTTTCTGAAACTGCGGCGGGACCTCGAAGAAGCCACGCTGCACTATGAAGCCACTGCTGCCACACTGAGGAAGAAGCATGCGGACAGCATGGCAGAGCTTGGGGAGCAGGTGGACAATTTGCAGAGGGTCAAACAAAAACTGGAGAAAGAGAAGAGCGAGCTGAAGCTGGAAGTGGATGACCTGTCATCCAATATGGAGCAGCTGGTTAAGGGAAAGGTAAAAACTCTGGATGGTGACATAACTGCCATCAAATCTCCTCTGTCTTCATTCCGGTAATCTTCACAGTGGAGAGTAACATTTGAAGGCCTTTTCCATATACCAAGTTTGCACGCCATGTCATCTGTTTGTGTCTAGATCTCCATGCAAATGAGTTTAAACCAATACATGTGGTGCAGGTGTTTTAACATTGGCAGAAAGCATTACTACAAATACATACAACTTGTTCTGGTCCATTTGGTCAGTAACTGGGCAATATCCAGAACAGAGTTTGAGTCCAGTGGCACCTTTGAAACCAACAAAGTTTTATTCAAGGTATAAGCTTTTGTGTGCATGCACATGAAAGCTTATAGCTTCAATAAAATTTTGTTGATCTTAAAGGTGCTACTGGACTCAAACTTTGTTCTGCTAGTCAGTATCCAGTTTGATATATAAAAAGCAACCCACAGATGGCTTTGAGAATGAAGCTATTCTTCCACAGGTAGCTAAAGCGAACATATTTATTTTAGAAAAATGAAGATGGGAATTTGTCCCTCTCAGTACAATCTTTTGAAAAAGCTTCCATTGTACTTATCTCAGAAAAATGATACAAAGAAGAATGATAGAATATTCCTATGGGGATATTTACTTTTTTCCAGTATTAGGACGAATCTGTTAAGAAGCATGATCTGGCAGCTCACGGATCTGTTGTTCTGCTTAAAGCTAAGTGAGATTTTTCCATGAAAGCTCTGCTGAAGAATTCAAAGCTGTTATTAATTAAATGACTGATACTCTTCCATCTGGCCACCCACTACTATTGAGTAGCACTATTTTTTAATGATTCCAGTAAATAAAATGAAAGTAGCACAAAAGGGCCTATGTATAAAAGCATAAATTGGTACTTAAAAGGACTTAATGTTAGCTGGTTCATCCCTCGGTTTCTGTGCTAGTATTCTCATTGCTTTTATTGCCAAGGTTTTTCTTTCTGCTTGCACAAAACAAGTGTGCCATTATTACTCTTTGTAAGATTGTCAGAGATTAGTCTTAAGGGAGAAATGAATGAACGATGCATGTTGTCTGGGATACGATACGATAACCTTTGTTCCCATTCCATTAGGCAAACGCAGAGAAACTCTGCCGCACTGTTGAAGACCAGCTGAATGAGGCAAAAACAAAACTGGAAGAGATGACTCGCCTGGTGAGTGACCTCACTGCCCAAAAAGGAAAGCTGCAAAGTGAAAACGGTAGGTTGGACAAATGGCTATCAAAAACAAGGAAGCATGTCAGAACCATAGTTACTAGTTAACTACACCAGTAGCTACTGTACCAGTTACTGCACCAGTGGTTACACAGAACATGCCTTTCCTTTCTTTCTCTTGCTCCTTTTTCTTTGATTCATGTGATATTTTGGGTCAAACTATGCATTACACTTTACATGAGTTACCAATGGGGACGGCAGCTGCATTGCAGCACCAAGTCCCCGACCCCGATAGCAGTTCCTGTGAAAAAGCACAGTAAGGCCCCAGTCAGACTGGGCCTGTGGTGCAGGAGTAGGAGAGGATCCTGCCTTCACCCATGCTATTTTTAGAAGCCAAAACAGCACAGAGGGAGGCAGGAGCCACCCCCCTGCACAGTTCCAATTGGAATTGGGGCCCAGCTGTGCTGTTATGTAGGAGTTGCCACTGGGGTCTCATAGCTGCAGTATGGCTACCACTCCTGCTCATGAGCTCATGTAAAGTGTAATGTGTATTGTGGAACTTAGCAGTACACAAGGTAGGGAGGAGGGGAGAGAGACAGGGAGCATTCCTTCTTTGCCCACCCACCTGGTTCTCTGGACCTGCCTCTGAATCTGCAGTCAGTCCATACAGTGGCATAATGACCCAGTTTGGGCACATCACACATTGAGTGTGTGATCAGATCGAGGCCATCAAGCTCACAATCATGTAGGAATTTGTTCCCATTAGCTACCACTAAATGGCCACAAGGATATGAAGGAAAGGTTTACTCTGGCCCCGGTCACACGGGAGGTTTTGGCCCGGAAGAGGGATGGATCGGGGGCGCAGCAAACGGGCACAATCACACAGCAACATCTGGGAAGCGGCGCGCACCCGTCCCCGATCCGTCCCTTCAGGTCGAAAACATGCATTAATAAAAACCTAGGAAAAAGTAGCACCTACCTGAAACGCCGCAGCAAGCGTGGCCGTGGGATCACCGGCGCACCCGTCTTCAGGAGCATTTGAGGCTCCCGGCCGAACTGTGCATGCGCACACATGCGCAGCCAGCTGCCTCGCTCTCCCTTCCATGGCTCCCCCCCCACGTTGCTGCCTGTGTATATTTTTTTCTGCTTCCACAAGTGTTGCAGTTGTTGGGAGAGAAGGAGTTTCTGCTTTTATAGCGCATGTCGGAGTGGCTCCCAACATCTGCTGCCTGCCACTGCTGATATGAATTAGATCATTCAAAGGAATTTTGTGTTGCACAAATGTGCTGTTCTTTCTACATACGTTTTACTCATTGATAGTTTATTCACATTCAACATGTGCCTGCTGCTTTCTGTTATCTTTCCCCAACTGCTGACTATTTCCCCCCCTGAAATGGTTACATTATTTTTATTAGCTTCCTGAGACTGAAGCAACAAAGTGGCTGACAAAGTTGCCCACTTAGATATGCAGGAATTCCTTTTAGCGATTTTTGTCCTTATAAAATCATATTTGTGACAAGGATTTGTGGCAAGAGGACAACCAGCCTATTGAGATGAAAGCTGCTCTGCAGCCATTCTGAAATGCTGCAGGAATCATGCAGTAAACCCTTAACTAAAAAGTTGTCTGAGTATTTATAAGAAATACAGGTGCAAAACAGATGCAGTAGCAGAGTCCGATTTGGGATATAGAGTAGGACCAGTCTGGTCTGGTCTTAATTCCAACCTTCCCCCTTATAGCTGGAGGCAGTCAAACTGGCCCCTTCACACTTACTAATAGAAATTATATGCAACTTTTGTAAGACAACATGTTGTACTCTCACTGTGAGAAAAGACTTTCTTTTCTTTTTTTGGATCCCCCTGAGGGGAATTTTTTATTGATTTTTTGCAAACTACAAACTACAACCGAAAATATAGGGAGGGGAACTACATCTAGGGAAAAAGAAAAAAGACCCACTAATAACTAAAAACCCAAGAGTAGGAGATCAATACATCAGCTTAACTCAATGTTAGTTTTAAAAAGCTATTAAAACAATGAACATAGTCGGCTATGCTAGGTTAATTATCTTTTAACTATTCATTTAACTGCTTAAAGAAACCCCCTGAGCATTCCAAAATCATTTCAGAGTTTTCAGGCACAATTCAGAGTCCTTCAGCCACTATTTATTCTTCTCTTTTCTAATCCTCAATTTATATGCACTTTTGGGGGCAGCCGCCCCCTTTTCAGAGGGTGAGTCCTCGTCCAAAGACCCTGAGCCTAACTCGTAATCAGATTTGCTTTCTTCCTCTTCCTTCTTGTCCTCAGCTGGCTCCCCGAGCTGTGTTCGCAGAAAATCACGTGCCTTAAGAACAGTTTAAAGTGTTATCGTGCAGTTTGAAAATGTTGCCTTCTGGGATTAACCATCTATAACTGATCCCATTTGTTTGTAAAAATAGGATTAGTTCTTTATAATTCTTTCTCTACTTTCTTATGTCAAATGTCTTTTAAAATCCTGATGTTGTTGTCCCCAATTTTCAAGGGAGTTCCCGTAGTTGCTTTCAAAATAGAGTATCTCACATGTCTCTTCGAGAATCTGACTACTATTTCCCCAGGCAGATTATTTTTCTTGATGTATAAGGAATAGGACCTGTAGACCACATCCATCTTACTGTAGAGATATTCCGCTGTCAAATCTGTCATTGGGGCTATTGCTTCACTCAGTTATTGCTTCAGATTCTCTCCTTTAATTTCCGGGACCCCTTGAAACCATAGGATCAAATTAGCTTTCTCCATTTGCAACTGCAAAAGTTGTGACTCTTCCGTGGCTTGCTTCATTTCCAGCTTTTTCTTAATTTTTTTAGTATTGGCGTCCATTTCCTTCACCTTCTCCCCCATTTGCTCCGTTGCTTTTAAGGATTGAGTCGATTGTAGCTGCTGTTAAGCCAAACTCTGACCAATTACTGACAGTTGTTGCTTAATACTGGTCATCTCATCCAGCAGAGGGCGCAAGGAATCTGCCAACATTTTTGAAAGCTCAGTGGTCTCTTCCATTCGAGGACTACCCACTAGTTTTGCTTTCAAAAGTTTTTCTTTCTCTGGTTTCTTCCCTGCCATCTTCTTGGATTTGTTTACTTATCGAAAAGTTGCTAAAGTCTCTGATATTCGTCCAAATGCTTATCTACGCTCTGGTAAGTCTCTGAAAGCAGTTTCAAATGCTTAATTTTTCCACTCCCCCCTCTTTATTCCGTGTTTTTGTTCATGTGCATGGGAGGGCCCCCTCCCCCGCTCACTTCCCGTCACTCTTTAAGGGGGGCAGCTTTCTTTTTAAATCTTCATACTCGCTTCAACTCGACTCACAGTTTGTTGTTGGCCAACCGGCCTTGCTCAGCATCAGGTTTTTTTCACCCCATCTCCCACGCTTGTCCCGGTCAGCAGCACTCGTACCATACAGTCACACAGCGGCAGGACCTTCGGGGTGGTGGAGCGCCTCAATTCTCCGGCATCGCGCCATCGAAGAGGTCGCCCCTCAAAAGCCCCCTGGCTAGGAGCCTTTTACCAAGGCTCCGGGGGGGTCGTAACTCGTCGCACCCCCTCCTACATGCTAGTGTGCAGTTTGCATCCCTGGGACGTCTGGGAGATGCATCTGCCTGCGTGTCGCCATAAACCGGAAGTCAAGAAAAGACTTTCATAACATATTGCAAATTACAGTCTTGGCCAGTGCAGGTTTCACAATTTCATTACATACCCAACTGAAGTAAGGATCTCCTTAAGCAATCTCCTTCCTTGTTGGTTATCAGATGCCATGCATTTGAAAAGACTTTCATAACATATTGCAAATTACAGTCTTGGCCAGTGCAGGTTTCACAATTTCATTACATACCCAACTGAAGTAAGGATCTCCTTAAGCAATCTCCTTCCTTGTTGGTTATCAGATGCCATGCATTTTCCACTGCTTTTCACTGTGTCCAGAGGACTCTATTGAGTACTCCTTTTGTGAGCCAGCGTGGTTAAGAACATAAGAGAAGCCAATGCTGGATCAGGCGAATGGCCCATCTAGTCCAACACTCTGTGTCACACAGTGGCCAAAAATACCTGGTGCCATCAGGAGGTCCAGCAGTGAAGCCAGGACCCTAGAAGCCCTCCCACTGTTGCCCCCCCCAGGCACCAAGAATACAGAGCATCACTTGCCCCAGCCTGAGAGTTCCTATCTATACATTGTGGCTAATAGCCACTGATGGACCTCTGCTCCATATGCTTATCTAAATCCCTCTTGAAGCTGTCCATGCTTGTAGCCGCCACCACCTCCTGTGGCAGTGAATTTCATGTGTTAATCACTCTTTGGGTGAAGAAGTACTTCCTTTTATCTGTTCTAACCTGACTGCTCAGCAATTTCATGGAGTGCCCACGAGTTCTTGTATTGTGAGAAAGGGAGAAAAGTTCTTCTTTCTCTACCTGCTCTATCCCATGCATAATCTTACAAACCTCAATCATTTCACCCCCTCAGTCATCGTTTCTCCAAGCTAAAGAGCCCCAAGCGCTTTAACCTTTCTTAATAGGGAAAGTGTTCCAACCCTTTTATCATTCTAATTGCCCTTTTCTGCACTTTTTCCAATGCTATATCTTTTTTGAGGTGTGGTGACCAGAACTGTACACAGTACTCCAAATGAGGTCGCACCATTGATTTAAGAGTGGGCTCTCACTTGGAGAACTGGGTGTAATTCCCCACTCCTCATGAATCCTGCTGGGTGACCTTGGGCCAGTCACAGTTCTCTCAGAACTCTCTCAGCCCCACCTACCTCACAAGGGGGCTGTTGTGGGGAGAAGAAGGGAAGGCAATTGTAAGCCGCTTTGAGACTCCTTAGGGTAGAGAAAAATGAGGTATAAAAACCAACTCCTCCTCTTTCTTTGTCAGTCTGTCTTTCACACAATGCTGTCTAACCTGAGCCCTAATTCCCTCTTCTTCCTCCTCAGGTAAACCTCTGCATGTTATTTTTATTTACTTAGAATTCTGTGGCACAGCACAGTCCTCTCCTTTCCCATTCCTTGTCCATCTGTGTTAGTTGAGGGTGATTATAAATATTAAGAAGTTTGTGTTAATTATCTTTTCTTGGGATAACTATCTGGCAGGTGAATTTACAAGGCAGCTGGAAGAGAAAGAATCACTTATAAGCCAGTTTTCCAGAGGGAAGCTGTCTTTTACTCAACAAATAGAGGAACTTAAAAGACAGCTTGAGGAAGAGACCAAGGTAATTCTCCCATCTGGCTTGAAACAGCCTACTCAGTTTTAAGATTTTGTCCCTGAAATGGAGTGGAACTGCATATTTTAAGTAAAAGCAGTAGAATTACACCGATTTATGCACGCTGAGGATTTGGTTCAGTCTGTAATGGCCAACGGAAAGCCACTGGGAATAAAATTGAAACACTAAGGCGAAGCATTAAGATAGTCAGTGTGATAGAACAGAATGTTGATCTTGAAAAATCTAGATTGCGGAGATTCAGCATTACAGAGACAGTCTGGGATGCAGTGAAACGGGGGAGGCAACAGAGTTATGTTCTGTGGGCTGCTTGCAGAAAGACTCCATTGTATCCAACCCAGTGAAAAACCACCTCACATACATGTCATTCAGGTGCCCTATCATAGCTACTCTGTCCACCTTTGTGTGTGCTAAATATGGTCCTCCTGCCCTTCAGTCAAAGAATGCTCTGGCCCATGCCCTGCAAGCTGCCCGCCATGACTGTGACCTTCTGCGTGAACAGTATGAGGAGGAGCAGGAAGCTAAAGCAGAGCTGCAGAGAGCACTCTCCAAGGGCAATGCAGAAGTGGCTCAGTGGAGAACTAAATATGAAACTGATGCCATCCAAAGAACTGAAGAGCTAGAAGATGCCAAGTAAGTGGTACCTTTTCAAATGAGAATTTATTTATTTTATTTATTTTATTCTATTTATACCCCACCCTCCCCACAAGTGGGTTCAGGGAGGCTTACAGAATTGGTACCCAGTACCATAAAACCATACAAAGATTAAAACATTCCAAAACATTTAAAACAATCGAATAAACAAGATCGTGGCGAAGCAGCAGGACTTTATCTGCAAAATAGCTCGCAAAAGCCTCACAGCCAATATCCAATTCCCTAGCATTTGGTCTGCCCTGAGGCAGCTGTTAATGACCGAATGGTTCTAAATAATTGTGCCGAGCGCAAGCTAGCAGATGCAACCGTGGCCGTGTAGAATTGTCTCTTCATGGCTTTGATTGCCACCTCATAGGATCTCGTAAACGTCCTATAAGATGCTCTTGTTGCCTCGTCGCGAGTGTGCCACCACCGTCTCTCTAGCCGTCTAAGTCCTCGTATCATCAGCTGGAGCTCCTCGGTGAACGAGGACGCAGAGGGGGTCGGGAGAAATCTCGTTGATGGACGCTGAAAGCCGACTGTGCCAGTCCTTGACAAGCTCATCTAATGAGCCGCCAGGGGGCATGGGATCCTACAGAGCCATCTGAAGCCGCTGAGGGTCCATTTGGCTCTGCAGGCAAGACAAAATACGCTCGCCGTCCAAACAGGGTGGGGGTGACACATTCACCTGGGCCTTCAAGGCAAGGTGGTCCTACCATGGCACTGCTGAGGCAGTAATCCGGTCCACTGTAACCCCCGCCGCAAAGATCATGTCAAGCATATGCCCGGCTTGATGAGTGGGGGCTGTTACAAATTGGGTGAGTCCTAGCGCCGCCATGGATGACACCAGGTCCATCGCTGGTACAGAGGCCACATCATCGGCATGGACATTGAAGTCACCCAAGACTATCAGACTAGGGGACCTCAATGCCCAGCCCGACACCGCCTCAACTTGAGATGGCAGGCTGTTGGCTGGCGCGTTGGGTGGACGGTACACCAGCCAGATAGCCAAACTCTCCCCGGCTTCCCACACGAGTCCTGAGCACTCGATACCCTCAAGCGTCATCGGCGGGAGCGCCCTGATGGAGTAAACCTCCAGGATAAATATCGCCACTCCTCCCCCCCGCCCCACAGTCCGTGATTGGTGGAGGATCGAGAACCCGGGCAGAGCTAACTGGGAGAGAGCTACCGTCTCCCCATCTTGCACCCAGGTCTCGATCACGCACACCAGATCTGCTCCCTGTTCAAGCAAAAAATCCTGAAGGGTAGAGGTCTTATTATTTATGGATATGGCATTGCACAGCACCAATGTCAGAGGGGGGTCCTTATTCCCAGCCCGTCTGCCAGTCACTCTCGGGATGGGACGCAGGCTGGAAGGGGGTCAAGTTTCTCTGTTTCTCCACTTCCTTCCCTTGACTTCCTGCCTGTTCCCACTGCTATACTTCCCCCACCCCAAGAGCACTGGTATTCCTAGCCCCATCGCCGCCATTACAGGTGGCCTTCGCAGTACCAACGCAATGCTTCAGGCCAACCAAGCTTGACATATGAACAGGGCCCGCTGTTGGAATGCCACTAAAGAGCTAATACTCCTCAACACCAAGTAATTCCTACAAAAACAAGCCAAACAACAAGTTCTTTCCCTGACATCCAGTCCCCATCCAGATGTTATTGCCTCCCCATCTGTTTATCCTCAGTTATTCTTTTGCTGCCCATATAATTAGGCTGACACCCTATGATTGCCTTTTTTCTTTTCCTCTATTTCCCCTTTATAGCCAGTAAAATTAAGTAAAGGCTAATAACCCAATTAATGGGACATTTGCATCAGGCTATCCGGCCTTACTTCCCTCACCATCGATTAATCAATCGCGGCCAGTGGGCAGTTAATCCTATTACTTTAAAATTACTAATTACACCTAAGAATTAATTGGAAGTTAAGAATAATAATATCAAAACCCCACCCCAATCAATTTAGGCAATAAACAGCCTAAATCTTCCTATCAATTTCATCAAATTACCTGTCATGAGGTGAGTCTGGACTGCTGCAATTCTACTGGTTTGCAGATGTAGAAAACAGCAGTGCTAGCATGCAGCCCACGTATCTTCTAAGAATGGTGATTCAGTATGACCTTGTTCCTGATTTTATCATATAACTGTTTAAAATGCCATTGAGGGCCCCATGAGGGGGCAGTGCAACTGCACACAAGTAGCATGAGGTACTGATTGGGCCATTAGATTTGGGCAGTAGCTAGATAGAATCCAGAATGGAAAACCAGAAATGTCAAGGGATAGTCCAAGTGTCAAAAACCAGGTCAAAGTCAAGACTGTATCATCATAACTTAGAAGTAAACGTCACAAGAAAATCTACAGGTTAGATGCCAGAAGATCAGAAGCAGACAATGCCAAACCATATCCTGGGTAGCAAGGTCATAAGAAGTCCACGGCATTGTGCCAGAAAGGGCAGAAACCTAAACTACAGAATCATGAACCAGGACCTGAGTTCAAAAGGAAAGCAAGGCTCAGTTAATAGAATTCAGGGACCAGTAGCCAAAAATTGTTTACTAGACAGAGCTCCAGCCTATCCTGGAGTTTTGTAGTTGCTTCCTGTCTCCAGTAGTTAATGAACGAGGTTCATGGGTGGGTGGAGCCTCTCTGAGAGACTCATGACACAATTTGTCTGGCGACATTGGGTCAGGGAACATGGGCGGGCGCCGGATGCCACCGGAAACGCGATCAGACGCCCGCCCTTGCCCCGCGGTTTCCGTAAACTAGTACCTCGGAGGTACTAGTTTTTTGCCGCGTGGTTTCGGCAGGAAGCCTCGTTTGAGCCACGGGAGTGCTACACTTCCCAGATGTGCCGGTGAGATCGCGCCTGGAAAACCCGCATGTCTTCCGTCTGACTCGCATGGCTAATGTTCCGTGTGACCGCAGCCTTAGTTACTCAAGTGCTGAAGAGCCCCTTTTGGATTGTGACTATGGCACTGGGGAGGAGGAGCTCCAGCCTTCCAAATGGCCCCAGGGAGGTATTTTTTGCTGTGTTGTGAGGTGCTTGGGTAAGTACATCAGTGAGTTGGGTCCCCCAACTGACTCATGGCCAAATCTATCATATAATTTGGCCCTGAGTCTCAAAGTTTCTTAAAGTCCCACAAACCGGTTAATCCCACAGCCTCAGTGGCTCACCACATGGGGCACCAAAGATCTCAATCCTTGGGTCATCAATTCATATCACCAAAGGTCTTTCATCCTACTAAATTGGGCTTTATTTGTTTAAAAAGTTCCTCCTACATATAAGGAATTAAGAGATTTTTTTAAAATCACCTTTTTGTTGAAAATTCCAAAAAAACCCAACATGTTTTCATCTGACACAATATCCCAACTTTGTTTCTTGCTATTGGTGCTTTTTGCTGAGTGACCTTTTTTGAGCAACCATAGCTCCATGTATTGTTAGGTTCAAAGAGTGAAAGGGATGGTTCAGCAAGTTTAATAAACAGAACTACCCAGGTTATTTTTGTCATTGATGAAGCTGTCTCCGGTGACAATCAAAAAATTATATACACTTCCAGTCACCAAAGCACAGTAGAAGAGACATGCTCAAATTGGTGCCAACATCTTGACTGAGCATGTCAGACCAAATCAAGTTTGGCCTAAGACTCACATGCATGCACACATTTGATATTTTGTTTCCTGGCCTCTGTGGCCAATGAGAAAAGTCCTGTTACTTATGGGTATGGTTGTCTCTTCCCCTCTCCTTCCTTCCAGACAGCTGCTGGCCAACCCACTTGTCAGGCAGGTTCATTGCTGGCTGACAGTGCCTTGCCCTCACTATTGCTTGACTCTGCCTCAGCAGGACCCTATCTTCTGCTGTTGTCACCATTAATGTCTGTGGTTGGCGACAGGACTCAGTTGCTGGAGTCAGGTATGCCAGTGGAAACACCACTACACTCCTTTTCCTACTGCTACCCACTAACTGTGCTGCCCAACCCAGGGAGGTTGTCCCCAGAGGGGCTGTTGTGGTGACGGCAGCCTTCTCTGGGCCCCTCCTACCCAACCACTGGCTTGGTAAGTCTGGAGAGAGCTGTGAAGCTAGACAGCAGTGTGAAAAAGCTACCGGTATGCTGTACCAGTGCATGCCATCACAAAAATTGTTCTGTTAACTGAATCACTGTAAAGTCTGACAGGTGCACTCAGAATCTTTTGCAATGTCACATGATAAGCTGGAGTGCAATTTCTAGCTTGCGTGCAATTGCACCTCAGTGTCTTCTCCAGTACCGCAAAGTATCGCAGGATATTTTGCAGGCCTAAATATGGCTACACTGCACAATGTGAGTATCCCACCATCTTTTGTAATATCTCAGTGAATTCTCTGTACACATTCTAAGAATTGTACCCAAATATGTTCTCTGCACATTGCAAGGAATTCTTGGGTGCACTTCTAAGATTGTGTGATGCAGTGGGTCAGCCCATTGTGCCGGCATCCTGTATGACAGGGGTCTTTAACTTGGTGCCCACGGGCATCTTGTTGCCTACCAACATGCTTCCTAGTGTCTGCCAAGAGTATTTAGAAAGTGGGTGAGGGCCAGGTGGGGCTTTTGCCCAGCAAGGCTTTTGGTTGGTCATTGGAAGTTTGATTGGTTGTGCGGATTTTGAGAAACATTGCTTTGATAGCCACTGCCACCACAGCACGAGGATCTTCACTGTGTGACTGAAGGTAAGCTGCAGCGGCCATTTTGTGGCTTTACCCGTATGTGAAAGTTTGTGCAGAAGACTTTGAGATTTGCGTTCCAGTAGAGACATCTAAAGTAGATGACATTTAAAGATTTGTGGACAGCTCAAAATTAGATTGGTGATTCTTGAGAAAGAAGTTTTGAAATGGATTTGTCAACTGGGAATCCGTAGAATTGCAAGTGGCAGACTCTTGAAGCAGTACATTATCGTCTGAATAATAAGGACTTAACCTTTGGCCGAGCTGACTTTTGATGAGGCGTTTTTCCACGGTTTGCATAATATGGTATTGCACCTGGTGGGATGGCATTGTTTGGAAAGTGTAATGTTATGTAGAGTTAATGAAATTTTATGAAGTGTTATTTATTGCACCACTTAATGGACGTTATAGTTGCTTATAAGAAATAGATAGATAGATAACCTTTACTGGCATGTGGTATAAGAAATATGTAACTTTTGACTTTTATAACTAATTAAAGTTGCACATGGTGTTTTTCTTGCACCAAGCATCATCTAATGGCAGGTTTCTTCTGTTAGGAAAAAGTTAGCCGCTCGCCTCCAAGAGGCTGAGGAAGCCATTGAAGCAGCCAATGCTAAATGCTCGTCTTTGGAGAAGACCAAGCACAGGCTGCAGAACGAGCTAGAGGACATGATGATTGATTTGGAAAAGGCCAACTCGGCAGCAGGAGCCCTGGACAAGAAGCAGCGCAATTTTGACAGGATCGTTATAGAATGGAAGCAGAAGTATGAGGAGTCCCAAGCAGAGCTTGAAGGTGCCCAGAAGGAAGCCCGGAGCCTTAGCACAGAGTTATTTAAGCTGAAGAATGCCTATGAAGAGTGCCTGGACAATCTGGAGACCTTAAAAAGGGAAAACAAGAATCTGCAAGGTAGGCTGTACACTCACGAGGTGGATGGGAAACTTCAGACAGTGATCCAGAGACAGAGCTCACTAAAGTCCTAGAGGAGTGTAATAGATGAGTTTCACCATTCCATTTACACGAAATGGGAAAGATAATTATTCTGTCTTTCATAAAATTCCTTTGCTCTGAGGGCAGAGAGAGCCCCTGGTGCCAGGCTAGACTCCAGCCTTCCTCAGTGATGTCAGCCAGGCTCAGAGCCCTCTTTTACACTGAATCAAAGCATGAACTTCCTACATAGGAAGTCGTAGATATAGTGGAAGGGCACTGGAGTGCGCCTCATACAAACTTTCCAAAAAGAAATGGAAGGGTGTGGGTGGAATACATAACAAAGTTCGAGTCCTGTGGCATCTTTAAGAACAACAAAGTTTTATTCAAGGTATAAGCTTTCGTGTGCGTGCACACTTCATCAGATACAATGAAATGTAAATTACCAGTCCATACATATAGGTAGAGGGTGAATAGTAAGTTAGCATACAGCATAATGAAGATGTTTATGCTAATTTACTGCTCACCATCTACATATAGGCATGGGCTGGTACTTTCAATTTCATTGTCTCTGAAGAAGTGTGCTTGCACACGAAAGCTTATACTTTGGATAAAACTTTGTTTGGTCTTAAAGGTGCCACTGGACTCGAACTTTGTTCTGCTGCTTCAGACCGACATGGCTACCCACCTGAATCCATCTTGGTGGAATACACAGTAACCCTTCTGTCAACTCTCCTTTCTCCCACAAAAAATGTTACCTCAGACATCTGTAATGTGGGTCTAGATATCATGGTATTATCCATAGAACGGGACTTTGAAGAATATCCTGCAAAAGCTAAAAACCTATCAGTGCATGGCTTGAACTGATTTCCTGTATACATTTATTTAGTTAAATATTTATACCCCATCTTACCTTTTGGCTCCATAGAGACTATTTTTGCTCAAGACAGTACAAACTAGTCCACATAACAGAAGGTAAACTGTATTGGTTGTTCACATGTCTTGCCCTCTTCATGTATAAAGTGGATGGGGGGGATTTATTTTAATGTGTGTAAAGGGAATTGAATCTTCCCCTCACCCTGCCTTGTCTCCTACTGTGACCATACACATTCTCCTGTCCTGTCTCTGATACCAGGAGCTGGCTTTGCTGGGTCGAAAAATGCCTATAGTGGTGGACCACGGGGAGAGAAGGTACAACTACTCTCATCCCCACCCCCTTATCATGTTAAAATAAGGTACAAACATCCCAGCCACACTTTCTAAGTGAATGGGACAGACACATGAATAAACAAACATGGCTGCCTCTGTCATATTTAACTTGCTTTTACTCTTTCTGTGATCCACTGCTGTAATAGTCCATGTCCCAGTGATGGAAGCAAGGAAGGAGGGAGAATGGCCTACAGCTATCTGCCTGTCACTGCCCCACATGCAAACCAGCCTGCAGAACATCAATTTAAACCTAGAATATCTATTCATAGCCACCCCTCTAAGGAGCCTTTCTGAAAGCACTCAAACAGCAGCTGGCAACAGCATCATTGAAAGAGGAGACACAAGAAGGGGATAAATAAAGAAGATACTGTGTGCATCAGCAGGAGATTGTGTAGAATTTCAATGTGTTCATCTGCAGCAGAAATGTTTTGTGTGCGTCATTCGTGTGAGTTGCTGTGAGAAAAGTGGTGCAAAAATGTTCTGAATGCATTAACCTAATGTAACCACAATTTCCTTCTTATTCAGAGTTTGTGTTCTTTAATTATTTTCTATCGGCCTCTATTCATAATTAAACAGGGAACTCTAGTCATACAAAATATCCTGTGACTCCAGAAAAGTTATTTGACTGGAAAGTGGTTTGAGAATTTCCCCCTCCCCTGCCAAAGGACACTCTGTTGGATAAAATTTGAATTCAGGAGTTTCTGATCCCTAAATTCTATGGTTGTTGCTTGTTTTAATATTTTCAGAGGAGATTGCTGATCTAACTGACCAGATCAGTGAAGGAAACAAGAATCTTCATGAGATAGAGAAAATGAAGAAACAGATTGAACAAGAAAAATCAGAAGTCCAGCTAGCACTGGAAGAAGCGGAGGTAAGACAGAAGGCAAAACGAGCATAATTTCTTAAATGCATATATTCTTAATCAAATAGAGGTACGTGATGGGTAGTTATGTAGCAGCTATTCACATGCACCAGTCTCTTTGGGAGGGTAAACAAGGGAGGGTAACAAGGTGTAGCAATGAAAGAGTTTATGTTGTAGATATGCCCGGCTGCCACCTGGTACCCTCAGGATTTGGGGGTTGGGGACAGGCTCACTGGCATCATGCCAGCATGTGATGTCACTTCCAGCAAAAAACCAGAAGTGACATCATAACATCAGGGTGGAGCTCTAGGATTCATCACAATTCTGTGGTTAAACCATAGATTTTTGGCAAATCTTTGAGCATCGCCCCTGACGTCATGACATCAAATCCAGTTTTCTCTGGAAGTCACATCACATGCTGGGACAATGGCAGCACACCCACCCCATTTCCCCCCTGCTGGCCTATGAGGCACTGATGGGCACTGGGGATTGTTGGCACTACTGTTGTTCTGCCAAGGGAGTTTGAAGTATATCTGTCTTTGCTTTGTGCTTTTCAATTCACTTGATATCCCAGTCTTGAAAAAGCCTAGGCAGTAGGAAGTTCTGCCAGTCCAAGGAGACTTCCACAAACATAAGTGGCTGTTCTTCCATTTGCTTTGTGGAGTGTAGGAAGCAGGCCCGTCTTCTAGATAAGCATTTCTCTTAGGGATTTCTCTGGGAGAAGACCATTAAAGCAGGTGAGCTTCTTTAAAAGCAGCTTTTCCACCATTACTAATCTTCCCCTGCAAAGGAGGACCAAAGGAAGTGTTTAGCCTTTTCTCAGGCTCACTCTTTCTGCTTGCATGAAGGAACAGGAAGGCCCAACAGGCCCTGTACAGATCAAGGCCATGCCTCACAAGTAGGCTGGCTAATTGGGATGCTTGCAGACCACATGAAGCCTGAATCATTTATTTTGTCACTGGAGGGCCCTATTTTAAAATGTTTTCATGTAGGGTTGCCAGGTTCGGTGTCCACGGCTGTGGGGTGGTGGGACAGAACTTTCCAGGAGTGGGGTGGAGCAATGCAATGCACTGACATCATGTGGAAGTGACAACATCGTGCCAGGGACGTCACATGGTGACATTCTCATTTTTGGCAAAACTCTATGGTAAAACCAGTATCAATCCATAGAGTTTTGCTCAAAAACCAGAGCGTTGCCACGCGACATCTGCAACGTGATGATGTCACTTCCGCATGACATCAGAGTGTCAGCAACACTGCTGTTTGTTGCGGGGTTCCACCCACTGGCCAGCTGGTTGGCGGTAAGTAGAAGCCCCCCAAACCAGGGGATCCTTGCTTGGAACTGGGGAATGGAAACCCTATTTTCATGTGATATTATGCCTTTTTTTGGTAAGTTGTATGTAATATACAAATATGAATAACTCTATGTAATAGTATGCCTGAGAACTACAATTGTCTTAGCATTCATTTCTTTGTTCAGTGTGCATTGCAATCCTTACAAAAACCATGTAAGGGAGGCATCATTATTTAAGGACTGACATTATTTAAGGACAAAACCACATTGTAGTTCATGGCAGAGGCAAGATGTGAATGGGGGACTCCCAGGTCACAACTCTTCCTTTTAGCTCCCAAGTTATGTCAGGTCCCAGTTCAAATCTTAATGGAAAAAATGAGTTTTTAATCAGTTCAGTCTGCACACAATTGCAAAGGACGGAGCCCACCAGTTCTAAAGAAGATGCCTTCTCTGATTTTTGTTGACGCAAGTGCATTGCAGTCCTTACAAAAACCATGTAAGGGAGGCATCATTATTTAAGGACTGACACTGAGAAAGTAGCTTGCATAAAGCCACATTGTAGTTCATGGCAGAAGCAAGATGTGAATAGGGGACTCCCAGGTCACAACTCTTCCTTTTAGCTCCCAAGTTATGTCAGGTCCCAGTTCAAATCTTAATGGAAAAAATGAGTTTTTAATCAGTTCAGTCTGCACACAATTGCAAAGGACGGAGCCCACCAGTTCTAAAGAAGATGCCTTCTCTGATTTTTGTTGACGCACATGTGTCACAGCAAACATTATTTTCACAGGCATTCTCCCTTCCCGCCCACTTATGAAGGAATGTCTCTTTTAAGATAGTGCCCTGTCTTCTTTGTATTTTTTCTAATTATTTTTATTAAAAACGATTAAAAAACAATTTTTAAAATATGCTGCCTGATTAATCAGGGTCACTTTTTCAGTCAATCAAAATGTGTTTCCTATAATTAATTAATCAATTGTGCACTGAAGCTCTGCTGAGGACTCATGACCTACAACTGTGGAGCCTTTACTGCTAGATGACACTTATCCATACTAGCCATGCTCAGACCACTGTTCAGATAACTGAGTGGTGCAGAGGCTACAGAAGATGGTCATTCCTGGTCTAGAACATATATCCCAAACTCTTATGCAAATGTGTAAGTGTTCCATAGCAGGTGCAGGTTCCTCAGACATCCAAGTCAGTGTCGTAAGTGTTCCTGTGGGGCTTGAAAGTCTGGAAACAAATGTGCCAGATGAAGCGGATCGCTTTACATACTAATTTGCAAATCCCTTAAGTCAACTTTGCTATATCTGAGCTGCGAGACTGCTCAGATGTTCTCCCGAGCAGGCTTTGTTGGAGATGCCTCTCTCCTAATGTGCAAACAAATTACTACATTATGTGATAGTACATGAAGAAGTAGTGCGGGCAAGTTTCCCGTGCCATCAGGCAAACGTGATTCCCATGTCATCAGGCAACCTTAATTACTATCAAAAATACATTTAATTATTATCATCAGTTACTTAAAAACAGTCATAGGCCCAATTGTACCCTCAATAAAGAATACAAGTGCACAACATACACACGTACTGAGACCAGGTGCATTTTGGTCAAGGTGGCCTCCCTCTGTGGTCAAGCAATATTTGTACAAAATGGCTCAATGATACAATGATAAGACAATATTAATCAACATAAGACCAAAAAAGGAGTTGAATAGTAACAATCAATTGACACAAGGCCTGAGAATATTGATGAAGCCTCATAGAATATCGCTTTGTGTCATAGCCAGGTAAATATGTTCTAAATAGTATTATTATGATAAGCCCTCCTATTTTGGTCCATAAAATACAATCAAATCAGAGCCAGTGCACAACACTTTTATTCTGTATTGAGGCTGCAATTGGGCCTATAAATGTTTTTAACTAGCTGATGATAATAAATACATTTTTGATAAGTATAGCTTTTAGCCATTGGCCCTTTACTTTGTATGTAACTATCTCTTGAATCACCTAGAAATCAATTTAAGTTTGGGTGAGTAAATTTTTTTTCCAAGTCAGCAATCTCACACACATATGAAAATTTCTGGTTTCCGTATCTGACATCTACACTTCTTGATGTCTTGAGCCTTTGTGGATTACTTCAGTGTGCTGAAATGACAGAGTTTGTTTATGATGTTGCAGGTGACGTTAATACATGCTCAGGCATTTTCATACATTTATGTGGGTTTTTAAAAATATATATCGTATATTTTAATGAGGTAGCTCCTCATCCCTTCATCTTCTAGCAATCTTTGAAATGCATTGATGCTTGAAAATCAGTTCTGACCAAACCTGTCTAGATCATTTTATTAACCTGCTCCTTTATCTTGCAGGATATTTTATATTTTGCAGGGATTTCTCCTCCAAATAAAAAGGTGTTGATATCAGGGCAGAGCAAACAGCATGTTTTATTCCACCATTCTGAAAAGCCAAGCATGATATGTGTGTGTGTGTATTGCATTGCTATTTTGTTTGATTAGCTATAATACATCCATTTGTGATGTATTCCAGACCTTTACTTTGACAGATAATCGTAGAATGTGCCATGGTGTGATTTTGCTAAAGCGGCAGTGCAGCAAATCTGTAAATGAAATGGAAGTGTTTTGCTTTTCTCTTCTTCCCGAGCAATGTAACTTACTAATAGCCAGATCCTATAAATCTCTATTGGCTCAGAAGTGCTTTCACCACATTCTACTAGCCCTTTGGTTGTTAGGATTGCACAGAGAAGGGCCACTTACGATCCCATTGCTGCCATTGCTGTTGTGTAATTGCCATGTTTTGTGTCAGGTAAGCAGCTGGGAGCAAGTTGCTGCTGCATCATCTCTTGGCCTGGGCCTTTGGACTGATGCCCTTAAACCCAATCCTGTATGCCAGCCTATCAGGACACAACATGGTCATTGGTAATATGCAGGAAGTAGTCTTTATTAATGTTACTTTCCCCAAGCACTAAGAAATTCCAAGTGCGGGTTTGTTTTCCTATGGATGAGAGAGCATTACAGACTTTATTTACACATATTCAAGTGGAAGTAAAGAGGCATTCTGTAAGGCAGCCAATCACATCAGATTCCCCAGAGGGAGAGAAAGACAAGGTGCTTTAGTTTCAATTAACTCACACCTCTCTTTGCCTACCTCTCTCTGGGTGTTTTCCAAACTGTAAAATGCTGTTTCTTCACACAAAGCTGCATATCCCCCCTTCCTAAGGCAGAGGGGTAATGGTTTCTTCAAAGTATTTCACTCAAGAGCGAACACTGTCAGGAGACCTTCTCCTAATGGTTGCTTCCCATTCAAGAAATATCCACAGACATTAAGGTATCTGAATACTCTTTTGTCTCAAGGGCCTGATACCCATATCAGCTGCCACTTCAGACCAACCTATAGTGATAAACCCACTTACAGTAATCAGAAATTACTGAATGCAGCAACCACACACTAAAGACCATCCAAAATCCTGATTTGTTCAAGCACGTCCTTCTCAACTCCCAAGATCCTGCGCCACCATCCCAAATCTGAGGGAACATTACTTGTGAGGCATCAGCCCCTTACTACAGAATTAAATAAGGCAGCTGGTCTGTATAGGAGCTCTGAATTATTTATAATGGATAGCAGCATAAAGTGGAGTGGAGTGGAGTGTGTCCCATGCAAATAGTGCATTATGTCCCAAACTTATGCTTTAGGAGTGATGAAAAGCCTCTGATTCAAAGAATATATCCAGTCCCCGTGGTATTCATCTGGTGCAAGAACATTGTTTATTTGAACATTTCCCATCCCATTCTTCCTTCAAAGCACGTTACAGAAAATAAAACCTTAAAGGATAAAAGCAATCGACACAATCAGCCCCAATAAACAGAGATCAAAACATTAAAAAATGCATCAAAAGAGCAGGGTACATTAAAGTAGTCATCATGAGATGATGGAAGCCCTGCCTGCCTGCCTGCCTGCCTGCCTAAAGGCTAACAAGTTGAGAGAAGTCTGCATATTCTTTGGTTTTGCTTGTCAAGGGGCAAGGCTACTCTTCTGCCCATGTAACACCAGTGGAAGGGAAGACCTTTTTCTGCTTGAGGCTGCTGCCTCTGCTCGCTCCTTGCTTCTCCTGCCTCTACACACCCCCTGCTGCCACCATTTCCACTGCTGTGTCAGAGCGGATAATTGCCCTTGCTTCTGTGCTCCCATGGCCCTCTTGTCTTTGAAAGCAGCACGGCAAGCCACTGTTGCCTTACAGGGCTCCCCAAACACTTGCAAGATTGCTTCTTCTCGTGAGAGTTGGGTCATCATTTTGGTTGCTAAGAAACCACAGTAATCAGGGTTGTCAGAGTAACCGAAATGATGGCTGAACACTTGCAAAGGAAAAGGCCATGCTTGTCTTGCAGTGCTGCTTTCAAATAGGGCTGGGGGAGCTAGGGAGGAGACAAGGAGGATCAGTTGCTCTGGCTCCCGGGCAGGGGTGGAAACAGAGGAGAAGGTGCCCAGAGTGAAGCAGAAGTGAGAGTGGGGCAGCCAGGAGGCCAAATAGTGGGTGGGCAGGAGGTTGCCACTCTCAAAATCTGCTGTCTGGGGTGACTGCCTCAGGATACAGCTGGCCATCCTTAATACCATCCTCCTCATTGACCTCCTATGTCTTTACTGAAAAAGTGAATGTCTGTGTACTGAAAGACATTAACTTACACCAGTTCTCCTCTGCCCTCTAGTAATCAGGACCCCCAGGAGACAAGAGGCTGGAGATCTGCATTCAGATCTCCTATCTCTTTCAATTTCTGTTAATAGCAGGCGGGGTGTAGCCACTTGCGTGTGGACTATAATCAGGGCTTTTTTTTGTAGAAAAAGCCCAGCAGGAACTCATTAGCATAAGAGGTCACACCCAATAGCAGAAACTCATTAGCATATTAGGTCACACGGGAGGTTGCCACTCTCAAAATCTGCTGTCTGGGGTGACTGCCTCAGGATACAGCTGGCCATCCTTAATGCCATCCTCCTCATTGACCTCCTATGTCTTTACTGAAAAAGTGAATGTCTGTGTACTGAAAGACATTAACTTACACCAGTTCTCCTCTGCCCTCTAGTATTTAGGACCCCCAGGAGACAAGAGGGTGGAGATCTGCATTCAGATCTCCTGTCTCTTTCAATTCCTGTTGATAGCAGGTGGGGTATAGCCACTTGCGTGTGGACTATAATCAGGGCTTTTTTTTGTAGAAAAAGCCCAGCAGGAACTCATTAGCATAAGGGGTCACACCCAACAGGAGAAACTCATTAGCATATTAGGCCACACCCCATGCCTTTCCTTGGCTTGCCCGGGCAAGCCCCTCCCTTGAGTTTAAACTGCCTTCCCTTGGCTTCTGGGGACAGGCTGGGGAATGCATGGGGAGGCATTTAAATGCCTCCCCTATCCTTCCAGGACCCCCTGGCCTGCCCGCCTCAGAGTCACAGGGGGGTTGCTCTCCTGGACTTCCCTCTGTAGCCATGCACGCAGAGGTTTTGGCTGTAGTGGGCGTGGCCAACTCTGAAGCCAGCCAGAACTCCATTCCTGTGCCTTCCTGCCCAAAAATAGCCCTGACTATAATGCTGGGAATGGGAATTAACCCTTTCTCTGCGCTGCTTATATGTAACACATATGCAGTTACTCAAGACAATATATGGTACTCATCACAAGAGACTGCATTTAAAAAGTTGCAGCTGACCTCAATGAGAAAAAACCCTGAAGAAATATATGTAAGTAGTACAATTTACATAATGTGTTCTACATGCAAAACTTGGTTTTCTGTTTGCAAATATTTTAATGCAGATGTAAGGAGGCTTCTCATTTAGGGAGGATATGGTACAACAGTTAATATAAAGGTGAGGTGATGGTAACTGATAGCCTGACTCTGCCATAGCTGCTGTCATTGGCTCTTGATCGTCTCCCAAAGTCCCTTGAAAGGTGCAGGCTATCCCCTTGCATCATCACCGTGCTGGATTCTGTGGTCTACTGTACTACTAAACGTAGGATTGGGCTGCATATTTCATAGCTTGAAAGAACCAAGAGATTTGAGCATAACATATACATTGTACTTTTTAGGGGGCTCTTGAGCATGAAGAAAGCAAAACACTACGTTTTCAGCTGGAACTTTCCCAAATTAAAGCAGACTTTGAAAGAAAATTGGCAGAAAAAGAGGAGGAAATGGAAAACTTCAGGTACGGTATGCTCACTAGGTGGTTAATAGAACTGATTTCTGAAAGAACTACTTATCTGGTGAGAAAGAAAAGGACTGCAACTAACAGAAGGTGCGATTTCCAGATTTGACCTTGCTTTAATTTTTTTTAAAGAGTGAGACACACCAGATCTGTCTCTTACCCATCACTGCAATTTCTCATGCTAGTTCTGCCAGTAACACATTATGTAGAAGAGGGCAATTTACTTCTGCTTGTGTATCTGTTTTGCCATCTGCACACACTGTCTTAATTTGCAAGAATGTTGTTAGGACTGATTGATAATTACTGTCTGCACAATATGTTGACAAAAGATACACTAATAAACAAGAGACAGTAAACAAGAGAAAATGAAAATCTGACTTAAGAGTATTTTAGGGAACAGATTCAAAATGAAGTGATGCTACTGTAAGATGAACGCTGCAAGTAAAAATGATAGAATGACATCCTTGAGATGGAAATGAAGAGGAATAGTGAATTTACATATTTGCTCTTGAAAGCATAGCTGTGATAAGGTGCCCTTTATGATAGCAAAAAAAAAATGCATGGTTGAAATATGAGGAACGAACCCAATACCCGTATTGTCTGTATAATATTATCACAAAATCAGGAGAAACCAGCAACGTGCCATAGACACATTGCAATCCACTCTGGATTCTGAAGCTAAGAGTAGGAATGAGGCCATTCGGCTTAAGAAGAAGATGGAAGGAGACCTGAATGAGATGGAAATCCAGCTCAGCCATGCCAACCGGCATGCTTCTGAGGCAACAAAGACCGCGCGCATTCTTCAGGCACAAATAAAGGTACTCTTTGAAGCCAGATACAGTGGCCACATTATTGAAACATGGAGTTACCATCAAAGTAATGGGAACTGTTCATGATCTATAACACCCCCCCCAAGCCAGATACACTGGCCACATTATTGAAACATGGAGTTACCAACCCTGCCTTTTCTTCATAATGATAACATGGAAGAGAATCAGAGGGAAGGAAGTGCGCTTAGCTCTCCTGTTTACTGATTCTCTCCAGCAAAACCCTCTACTTACCTCTTTAAATTTAAAGCCCACCCCCAGCCAGGATCTGAAACTAGAAATGAATCCAGCTGGGCAAAAGTCAACCACAGTGGAGCATTTGTGGGAGAGAATTCTCTATTCCCTGCATCTCCCATTATGTCTGCTAATGGGGAATTACCTCTTGGTATTGCTGGAGGCCCCAAGTTCTGGTGATAGGCCTAACTGAAACCTTCTTGGAAGGCCCCAACTCACTGTATAGTTGTGTTTGCCATTAGGCATGCTGCTGTTTCTTTTCGACACTCTATGGTTTCCTTTCAAGGATTTGCAAGTGCAACTAGATGATACCACACATCTGAATGAGGACCTAAAAGAGCAGTTGGCAGTCACTGACCGACGGAACAGCCTTCTCCAGTCTGAACTGGATGAGCTGAGGGCTCTGCTGGACCAGACAGAGCGTGGCCGTAAATTGGCAGAACAAGAGCTTCTGGAAGCCACTGAACGTGTGAATCTTCTACATACCCAGGTTGGGTTGCATATGAATTCTGCAGGCCTTCCCCCCCCCCCCATTGCAGTGTAGCATAAACCAGATATTACATAGAAATAACTGAAGATAATGTTGCTTTCAGACAAAATATGACCTCATTAACAAGTATGAACAAAGGTTGTTCATTCCCAGGTTGTAGAAGAAATTGCAATGTATACTATATGGTGAGTGTCTGCAGTGCAGTGGCCTTGCATATGACTTCTGCAGGCCTTCCCCCCCCCCCCATTGCAGTGTAGCATAAACCAGATATTACATAGAAATAACTGAAGATAATGTTGCTTTCAGACAAAATATGACCTCATTAACAAGTATGAACAAAGGTTGTTCATTCCCAGGTTGTAGAAGAAATTGCAATGTATACTATATGGTGAGTGTCTGCAGTGCAGTGGCCTCTGCGTAATTGAAAATATGCTTTCTTAGAATACTATGGTGCCCTCTGCCACCTCAGAATTATCTGCTTAAGAAAATATTTTCCCTGTAAGTGAGTATTATGACTCCTGTTTGCTCTTTCAGTTCAATCTGTGCCTATTGCTTTCCTGCTCTTCCTCCCTTATCACATACATTCTGCTTAAAAAAGAATTTTAAAGAATTATCCACATCACTAGACATTTAGAGCGGTCACCGGGGTGTTCCTGTGCAGCTCTTTTAAAATTGGTCTTCCCCATACATGTCGGACTATAATTAATAAAGCCTTTCTTTATTACTAACATCCGTCCATTTTTTCCCCCTGTCCAAGTTCAAATAGAACGATAGCAACTGCCAACTCTGTGAGCTTTCCATAGAAGAGAAAGTTGAGTAGAGTATTGAACATTTCAAGCATCTCAGTACAGAAATGATTTACCTTATTGTTTCAATTAGTTCAAGTAAAGGGTCAGCCAAGCAGCAAATTAGATATTTCTTCAGTTAGTTGAGCCTTCCCTTTTAAAATGTCTGCTCAGCCATAGCAATGGTCCACTCATTTCTGGTGGCAATTCTAGTATTATCAGATGTCTGCCCTGAAAACATGTGGAGGGCCCTTATGCTGTCCACCTTCCATAAGAAATGTAAGGCCATTCTTTTGAGGTGGGCATTTTGCAGTTCAATCCATAAAGTTGGTATTGTTCAGAGGAGAAGTTGTATAGCTGTCTTTTGTTGGGGGTGGGGGTGGTTTTAATTGCTTCTTGCCTGCAGGTCAGGTTTTTTGTGAGCCATCATATTTGGTGGGAACAATAGTTTATAAATATTTAAATAATTAAATAGGACATATCCAGCCAATTATAAGCACTTATTATTATTTTCATGGGAAAGAGCTGAGTGTGATTCCCTGCCATGTAAATAAGTAAGCAGGCTTACAAGTGCTTAACTCTGGCAGAATTATGCCCTTGGTTATTTTCTTCAAAAGATTGGTATAAAATTATCTTCCCAGGCTTGATGGCGTGCTTGATTGTACCACACAGTGAGCTGCACAGAGAACTTGTATGTATTTTATTTTGATGAGGGAAGTTCCAGAATGTCTTTTTCTGCAAACTGTTTATGGTGGCATAAAACATATGTCCCATTTTATCTGATGAGAGATTCTTCCCATCGCCTTATAATGAGGGTCTTTCAGTCAAAATAATGAGGAATTCTCAGCCCATCTCTGCAAAAACAAGCTGCATCTTTTGCTCCCCAGTGAATTAATTACACTCATAAATTTTGGTTGCCTAAGGACTTTTGTATAGAGGAGTTTGCCTTGGATAGGTAGGTTGGTCTCATTGAGGTTCTACAGTGCCATCCTAAGCAGAGTTAGACCTTTCTAAGACCATTGGCTTAAATGGATTTAGGGCAGAAATCTGTTGAGGATGGCACTGTTGACCTCTTCCAATCCTCTCATTTGACTAAGTCCTGGTTAGTGGCACACATTCACTTGCGCTGCCAGGTATACAGTACAAATAAGATTCTTAAGTTATAATGTGTAAACCCAGTGTTGTGTTTCATCTGAGCAGTGCTAAGTGATCTTGTGTGATGATGAATGCTCCTTTTCCCTTTCAAAATCAAGAACACTAGCCTGATCAATCAGAAGAAGAAGCTGGAGACTGATCTCACTCAAATGCAAAGTGAAGTAGAAGAAGCTATACAAGAGTGCAGGAATGCTGAAGAAAAGGCCAAGAAAGCAATCACCGATGTAAGTAGACTATTTCTTCTTTTTCTGCAGGTGTCAGATTGCATTCTTCTTGGTGTGCCGATCTTCTGCCTCTCTGCTGCATCTTTGCACGTAGACAAGTCGGGGTTATCAAGGCTTTTGTGTTTAGATTCACTCGTAATTGTGTTTCTCTTTTCTCAGAGAAAATTTATTTAACGTATCTATCATCATACAGAAGGATATTGACACTTTTGCAAAATGAAGTGGCAACATTTTTAAAAAGTCTTTGCAAATTTGTTTCCTCTAACAAACACCCAGATGTGAAATTTTAAGAAAATGTGTAAAACAGCAATAATGGAGAGTAGGTGCACTTGTCTCCCTCCCACATTCTGGGGTTTCTAGTTTTGCCTGTTACCAGCTGTAGTAGTAATTATAAAGGTGCTTTGTTTTATTTTCCTACATATAAAGAAACTAGAATGTAGATGTATTATAAATGTACAAGTGGAAGACCTGCAAGGATTATGGTAGGACTCGCTCACTGTTTCCTCTTTCCCACCCACCAGCCAGCCTGTGTTTATCTGCCCCCACCCTTTCTTCAGCTTTCCCTCCTTCCCTCCCTTTGGCAGCCTCTTGCTGGGAAAAACTGTAGCCAAGATGTGCAGTGTCAGTCATTGAACCAAGCCCAGATGCATGCTGGGGAACCCTTAAGGACTTGTGAGGGGGCCCACATTTCCCCCCATCCCCTTCCCCTTGGCAACCTCGGGACCCTCATCTTTTCCTGCTTCCTTCTCTCCACCCTTCTCACTAACCAACCTAACTATTATATCTTCCCCATCTTAATCTATATTTATTATTTATTTACTTCATTTATACCCCACCTTTTTCCAGAATGGGGACCCAAAGCAGCTTACAGAATTCTCCTCTCCTCCATTTTATCCTCACAACAACCCTGTGAGGAAAGCTAGACTGAGAATGTGTAATTAGTCCAAAGTCACCCTGTGAACTTCCATGGCAGAGTGGTGATTTGAAGCTGGGTTTCCTACAGCCTAATCTGAAACCCTAACCACTACACTGCACTGGCTTGTGTGGAGTGGCTGCTGTTAAACAGTAGCAAGCAGCTGGGTCTGGGTGACTCATCTAAGTCAGGTGTTAGCAAGTTGCCCAATTGTTGCTGCTGGGCCTGATCCTGATGAGTCCTCCCTCAGCCAAAATAGCCCTGGAAAGGGCTCTGCCCCTCCCCTGCTTGTTACTGACAGAAATCAAGGCTTGAAGTTGCCAGTGCTGTTGTGGTTGCATAGAAACAGCCACTGAGGTCATACAGGTGCTGCTTCAATTAGTTGGGGGCTTAATGTCCCATTTTTAAAAAAATATAATATTTATTTTTTGGATTTCAGATTTTTCTGCAAACTTTGGCCATTTTTCAGATTTGCAGAAAGATCTGTCTTGTCTATTCATAGCAGCCATCACAGGATTTAAGTATCCACATGTCTGGCATGTTGATATCTGTAACTAAGCCTATGTGAAATGAATGAAATATCCACTGTGACGTAGCACAGTACATAGCAAAGTACTGTTTTAAGCAAAACTTTACACCGTATCCTTACCTGTCCCTCTGGAGCATTCTCCAGGATTTTATAATATGGTAAGTAGCTTACGTGGAACTGCGGTGGCTCAAGTGGTTAAGACACTGAACTGCAGGCTGTGGAAGGTCAGTAGTTCAGCAGTTCGAGACCCGGGTGCCGCATGATGGAGTGAGCTCCCATCTCTAGTTCCAGCTCCTGCCAACCTAGCTGTTCGAAAGCAAGAAATTGCAAGTAGATAAATAGGTACCACTTCGGTGGGAAGGTAACAGCGTTCCGTGCACCTTGGTGTTTAGTCATGCCGGCCACATGACCATGGAAACATCTTCGGACAGCGCTGGCTCTTCGGCTTTGAAACGGAGATGAGCACCGCAACCCTAGAGTCGGATTCGACTGGCTTTCGAGCAAGGAAACCTTTACCTTTACCTTTAAGTAGCTTACACTAATGGGATTCTTGTTTCTTTTAGGATGTTATTTCACCATCTACCCAGCCTTCCTAAGATCTTTTATCTTATTCTAGGCATCAATGATGGCTGAAGAACTTAAAAAAGAGCAAGACACCAGTGCTCACCTGGAGCGAATGAAAAAGAACATGGAGCAGACCATTAAAGATCTACAAAAAAGGCTCGATGAGGCAGAGCAAATTGCTTTGAAGGGGGGCAAGAAGCAGATTCAAAAGCTGGAATCCAGGGTAAATTTCTTGTCCTTATTACAGGCAATCTTGTTGTTGTCACATCACCCCACCCCCATACACAAAGTACAGTCTGGGGGGGGCATAGAATTTCATACATGCAGTGATGAGCTGCAACAAAGAAGAAAGTATAGCAATGCCGTCATTTGTACAAAAACTGTAGACGAGATGATAACTATCTGAAAAAGTCTGCGAAGACTAAAAATGCCAAGAGACCACCTGTAGTTCCTGCTCCAGATACAATGCTCTTTGGGCAATTCTTAATATGCTTATTTTTAAGATCACAATGGAAGAATAATCCTTGATGGAATACTTACATTTTAATGCACAAGAAACAGAAGAAGAATAAGTGTGTGTGTGTATTCTAAAACCTTTAGAAAATATTTTTGAAGTACATTCAAAAGACTTACACTAACATTGAGTTTTTCAAATTATTCCTGTGATGCAGTACTACTCTGCAGATGACACTCCCAGTAGAATTTATATATTCTGTGTTCTGGTGCAGATGCGTGAATTGGAAAATGAACTTGAGGCAGAAGTCCGTCGTAATACAGAATCTCAGAAAGGAGTCCGTAAATATGAGAGACGCATCAAAGAGTTGACTTACCAGGTAGTAATAACAACTGACAGTAACTGATGTTAGTAATTAAAGACGTGAAATGCTGTTCTAGCAACATGATCTTTCCAAATACAACAGCTAGTTCTGTCACTGAAGTAAAAAGCATTAGCAAAGATTTTGTAAGATATTGATAGCAACTAACAGTCTACTGGCAGATGTAGGCATTGATCTTTTCACAGAGGGACGTGAGACAAGGAGGAATGGTTCTGTTTTGTCTTACTTGTGCACACTTCAGACTCTCTCTCTCTCTCCTCCTCCGCCCTTTTGAGTTCCGAAGTCCTTCGGTAAAAATGGAAGGGGGAAATGAGAGCAAAGGTTGTCAGCTGGGGTCTATCCCAAAGAGGTCAGATTTGGTCCAGAGACTGCTAGCTGCTGATCTGTCCTGTCTGCACTACTATCATTTCAGTCAAATTACTCATATATTTATTCAGTCGTGAACAGAATGTCTGAAGTTATGAAAATTCATTTGATTAATCTGAGTTAGCTGTATAGGAGCTGCATGAAAAACCATTCCTGTCTGTCATTATATTTTTGAAGAGTAATAAACCAAAATAATGCAGAGTGCTTAAGTCCAAATACAGAGCAAACATGAGAGAGAATACATCTGAAGACAAAATCCGCTGAAAGAGAGGGGGTGCCATGCCTCCTTTCTTTTCATGGTATGCTTGAAGTCTATGTGTTGGCTCCCAAGGCAAAATTCTGCTAATGGAAGGGGGAGGGTGATTTTTCCCCAACTTCCCATTCCCACTGAGACCTCTGCCCTCATGTTTCTGGGGGTCCCCTGTCACCCAGGAGCTGCATTGTGGGGAGATGTTGGTCCTGCAGTAGGACGAGGATTTACTGTATGATCCAAGCCCTTAACTATTGCTTGATGGGTCTCTCAGCTTACTTCTGTCACCCTTCTGTGTTCTCATAATCATGGTGATTAAAGAATGGTAGAAAGGATTGTTGTCCTCACCCATCCCATTAAGAATGTCTGTGGGAGGAGTAGGAATTCTAAATGACATTACTGATGTTGCAGTAGTGTCTTCTCAGTACCAGCAGCAGCGCAAAGTCAATTATTCATTTCTCTTGTTGTATCTACAGTCTTTCAGCATACATAGAGTCAGTGTGGTGTAGTGGTTAAGACTGGTGGACTCTAAGCTGGAGAACCGGATTTGGTTCCCCACTCAGACACATGAAGCAGCAGCATACCCTGGGCCAGTCACAGCCCTCCCAGGACTCTCTCAGTCCCACCTACCTCACAAGGTGACTGTTGTGGTGAGAGGAAGGGAAGGCAATTGTAAGCCTCCTGGAGACTCCTTAGGGTAGAGAAAAGCAGGGTATAAAACTACCCTTCTTCTTCATATAATTTATCTTCATTGGCACCCTATGAGGTAAGTTTGATAGAAAGGAAGTGGCACACCAGAAGCCAGCAGCATGCTTGGTGGCTATGCAGGAATTTGAGGCTACCTTTCTCACACCATAACCCAGGAGCTATCCAATGCACAAGTTCATTCCATTTGATACCATAAGACAACTCAGCGGAATGCCTTGCAATGGTTGTCGAGAGAGAGTGTGGTACAGAGGACAGAGTGTTGAACTTGGATGGGAGACATTTCCTGCTCAGCCGTGAAGCTTCCTGGGTGGTCTTGGTTAAGCAGTTATCTTATAGAGCGGCAGTGGAATAAAATGGAGCGGCTACATGTAGGCCACGCTGAGCTCGTTGGAGGAAGGACAGGATAAATACAGGACATATGATGTATAATTATTCCTCTGTTTGTACTCCAAAGGCGGAGGAAGACAAGAAGAACTTGACAAGGATGCAGGAGCTGATTGATAAGTTGCAGCTGAAAGTGAAAAGCTATAAACACCAAGCAGAAGAAGCCGTAAGTGCCATAAGCTGGTGTCATGTAATGCATGGACATGGTCTTAACTGATAATAAGTGTTATTTTCCCCTTCACTGTTTGAGACAAAATAGCCAAGACGGAGCAGCCTCATTTGGGAAGAAAGGCAAACCTTGGAGGTTCTTGTTCAGAAAAGGGCACATCCTTTTGAATTATTAGCACTTGAATTAAAAGGACATTTCTGTTTCTGAGCATACATTTTATATACTTTACAATAATGAAATAGTTTGTGATGAATGTAGTGGCAGTTGGATCCTGTGGCACTAGGGCAGAGTAGGAAGTCTGGAAACCTGTCTGGCCATGAAAGTACCTCCCAGACTAGTTGTAGCTAGCTATCTAATTAGCCCAAGAATCTGAAAAGCACAGCAGTGTATCTTTCCTTTTTGAAGATGAACTTGCATGGCTTTTAAGAGTACAGAGGCAAACATGAAAATACATGGGAAACGCTTACTAAACGGTCTAGCGCTGTCTCTCCCCATGACCCCAGTGCTACAAATAACATCCACTTTTCCAGGAATGATCTATTAATTTCCTTCTGTCATCCAAACTAGACTTTCCAAAAAGGAATCTAGTTTTACAAGAGACTTTGAAATCAGAATAAACTAGGCACAGTACTATAATTTTGTCTATTTTTCTTAAGTGTTTGTATTGCTGAACAAAATTTTGCATTATATTTGGGAGTTCTTTAATGTCTTAATGTCCCCCCCCCGAAAATTGATGATGTAAGATACAATCAGCAATCTAAATACAATTTTATCACACAGAATGGTACATTGATTCCGAATCCTTTGTCTTTGCATGACAAATGAAGCCCCTCGGTCTTACAACATTTCACTCTATATTCTCCTCTATCCTCAGTGAATGTCATAAATTGATCTTCTGACTGAATACACTAAAGAGCAGAAATGAAACAATATGCTTACTGAACATGTCTAACATACCTGGAGATCCACAGTATAGGCATGTGGTTTAAGACAGCTTGCCCATGGTCTTCTCTTTATTTATTTCATTTGACTTATAGAGCCAGTGTTCTCAAAGAGTAAAACAGGACTTCTTATGGTAGAGTAATTTGCTGAAGCATGCACTCGTGTCCTATTTCTTAAATCCAAATTCTGATATTTCTTGATTAGGTCATAAAGCAGATTATGGAACACTCATGCCTAATCCAGTCGGTGCTTTCCTAAATCAGTTTCAGAGGGTAGCCATGTTGGTCTGCACTCTGCAGTTAGATTGGAGTCCAGTAGCACCTTAAAGACCAACAAGAGTTTCAGAGTATAAACTTTTGAGAGTCAAAGCTCTCTTTATCAGACCCAAGAGGAGTAGAAATGGTCTCTAAGGTGCTACTGAATTCCAGTCTAACTGTTCCTGTATCAGGGTTGCTGTAACAAATGGAGAAGTTACAAATGGAGAACTTCCCCCAGAACTCAGCAAGGATGTGACGCCATAAAGTCTATCCTCTGAACCTGCCATTTTCTCCAGGGGAACCGATCTCTGAAGTCTGGAGATCAGGTTTGATTTCAGGAGCACTTCAGGCCCACCTTGAGGTTGGCAACCCAGTTGGGAGGTCTAGGTATTTTTGAACTTTATTGGGCTCATTCTCTTGAATCCTTAAGACTCACTGTGCTACTGTTCCATATACATTTTTAACTTCTGTAATCCTCTTATGTGCCTGGTTCCATGCTTTGAACAAGAGTGACCACTGTCTTTTGTTGTTCTTGCAAAGACCTGACATCACAAAATTTGAGAATTCTGTTCTTGAACAGTTGCTCTCTCTTTAGCACGGGAGTTTTTTGCATACCAGTCAAAGGCTAAAGATGACGACACAGGGATGGCTCGAAACATTTTGCCTGCCCAGTCTCTCTCCTTTCATGTCACCCTAGCTGCAGCCCACTATGAACCAGGCAACAGTGTAATGGGTGCATGGGGTATGATGGTCCCCTTGTGCCAGCCATGCTGGGTTAGACAGGCTTCATGAGCAGCCCACCTCAGCCAGGCAGCAGAGGCAGGGGGCATGCACAAGCTGGTGCTTCAAAGTGGCCATTTGGGCATCAAACCCAGGTGTCAAGCCCAACATTCATACAAATCTCTCAGTCAGGATAGGAAGGCTAGTGATATCCCCTGACAGAAGAACTCTTTTGAAGGAAACTGCTTTTCAGAGCATATGTTGCAAGTAAACCTCAGGAGGCTGAATCAAATACTTATTGTTTACTGATACACATTTGGCTTAGCCCTTCCATTTTTCTGTCTCACAGAAAACCACATCTTGTCATATTTCCAGAGTAGAAGTGTTTTAATGTACTTTTTTTCCTAATAGGAATCGCAAGCCAACCAGTACCTTGCAAAGTACCGGAAGCAGCAGCATGAATTGGATGATGCTGAAGAACGAGCTGAAATAGCTGAATCCCAGGTCAATAAATTCAGGACCAAGTCCAGAGATATTGGCTTGAAAAAGGTATGTTAGATAAACCAGAGTATGGAATATCAGCTAGAACTTATAAGGCAAGCCACACCTCTCTAAGGACCCATTTATGAGTCTGGAACAGCCTTTCCTGTTTTTTCTCTGCTCAGCCACTTTGGCGGAAGGAACAGCAATATCTGTCTGGTCAGTTGAATTGTGAGTGACCAAAAAGTAGCTGGAAACCTCTAGAGGGAAATCCTTTCCTCTCTTGCAGAGTTCATAGAAGGAGATGAACACCTCTCTGCATCATTGGGTACAGCTTGTTGTGGAGAGGAAACTCGCATTCAGACATCACAGTCCACCATGGTTTTCTAAACTGCAGTTTAATCAACTGTTGTTAGTTGTGACATCTGAATGCAGACCTTCCAGAAAATTATGAACACTTTGGGAGAACTAAACTGAAACTCTTAACTACCACTTGTAGGTGGTTTGTCAACTGGAGTTTGTAATAACTGTGGGTTGTCATTACATCTGAACAAGTAAGAATGTGAAAGGACTTGCAGGCAACTTCTCATTTCCCCTTCCCCTACTATTCCCTCTTTCTCTTTCCTGAAAGCTCCCATAGCCTCTCCTCTTCCCCTGCTTCCTTCTCTGCTTCCCACCCAACAGCAAACTACATTTATCTGCCCCTTTGTCTTCAGCTTTCCCTCTGCCCCCCCCACCAGCCTCTGCCTAGGAAAACTGAAGGCTGTACAGGTTATTGTGGACAGCACTGGAACATGGCTCATGATTGGGGAGGCTTCAGTGGTAGAGCAACTGCGGTGCATGCCAAAAGTCCCAGGTTCAATCCTTGAAATCTCTAGCTGAAAGGATCATGTAGGAGATGATGTGAAAGACCTGAGACCCTGGACAACCACTTCCAGTCAGAGTAAATAATATTGACCTCGATAGACCAATGGTCCAACTTAGTATATTGCAGCCTCATGTGTTCATCAGCTTTGTCAGGAGTGCCTAGGGTTGCCAGCTCTGGGTGGGGAAATACCTGGAGATTTTGGGAGTGGGGCCTGGGGATGGCAGGGTTTGGGGATGGAACGGGGGGGGCGGCAGGGTTTGGGGAGGGGAGGGACCTCAGCAGGGTACAATGCCATAGAGTCCACCTTCCAAAGCTGCCATGTTCTCCAGGGGAACTGATCTCTGTTGTCTTGAAATCAGTTGTAATAGTGGGAGATCTCCAGGCCTCACCTGGAAGTTGGTAACCATAAGAGAGCCCCAACGGTCACTGAAGGGACCTGTTTCCACTTCCCCATACCTTTGATGCAGCCAAGCAATGTCATGTGGCTTGTATATGTAGTGGTGCTTCACTAGCAGCCGGACAATGCGAGCGCACTCAGACTAGCGTTCAGGGATTCTACTGTGAGGCAGGAAGGGAGGCAGCAGACAGTCTGTGTTTTGTTATGTATGTCTGGTAGGGTTTGTGCAACACCTGTAATTTAAAACAACTGGAGCTTACCATGGAATCTGAGACCTTTTCCACACAGGTTATTTAACCCAGGTTTTGTGCAGTTGGGAAGGGTCCCCCCCCCACTTCCCCACAGCATCGTGACACATTCATGCACCTCTGAGGTTTTCCCCAGCTCTTCTCCCATCTTTTTCAAACTGGCCACTCTGCAAAGATTTGGAAAAGATTACAGGAAAGTCTAAATGGCTTAGGTATGGATGGGAAACATCAGATTTTTCTGGTCCTGCTTACATATCAGTTATTTTCCCTGTCTGTCCCAGCTTTCATTTTAATAATAAAATAACTCTCTAGCACCTTTTGACGGGCTATGCCTTTTCCCTTTATTACTACTAAAAAACAAACAAAAAACCCCACAAAACCCAACGGCTGGGAATCTGAAGAACTCAATACACGGATTGTTATAATATTGTTCAATTGCCCTTTTAAAAACACCCTGGAAAAGTCCTGGTCATGAAAAGTGGGTGGATGCTGCAAGGGGACCAAGGCTCAGAAAGTATAGAGAAATCTGCCCTGCGGGAGCCCTGTTACCACTGTGCTATATCAAGCAGTCACAGCAGCAGCCTGAGAATCACTCAAGCCTCTCCCCACGTGGAAAACACCTGAATGCAGACTGATCACACTGCATCCATGGTCAGACATTATGGAGATGGGAATAACCTTGCTGTGGGGTTAGCCATGTTCCCTATGGCAAGCTCAACATCTAGCATGATTCTGCCAGGGATGTGCAGTGCGAACAAGGGGGAAAGGATCCTGTAAGAACACCTTTCACAGAAATCCAAATTTCTATCAAGGCTTCTGGCACTTGGTTGCAAATAAAGTATTTAGACTGTGGGAATCTATTCCATATTGCAGTGCCAAATGTGCCAGTGTATTATTTTAGTCTAGGGCAAACTTATTAGAGGGTGCCCATGACATATTAATCATCCAAGTTATATATTTTTACACTTGTAATGATGCCTTATGAGCTCCTGTAATTAATATAAGTATTAGTTTGTAAAGGTGCAATCCCAGGACTATTAAAATCAATGTGTGGTTTGACAATGGACTTTCTTTGAATTTGGATTACTCCCCCCAAAAAACCCCCAGCTAAAACTGGCAGTTATAACCTTGGCATCGGTTCATGTGAGTTATTTTGGCAGCCATACCTCATATTTTCTGATTTTATCAGCATAATTTTCTCTAATGATGGATATTGAGAAACACCTTATTCACTAATACATGCGATGAAAACTCCCACCACACTCTGGAGGCTAAGGAGGAGGTCTGTGCTGGAACACTGCATACTCATGTGATGCTGTTGTCATGGCCACCATTCTGGGGGCTCAACAGGGGAGCACCAAACTAGAAAGCATGAATGCTTGCAGCCTGAGTGACAAAGTCTAGTTTCAGCCTTATAGGAAGTCTATAAAAGACACAGAATCACAGCCATTTCCGCAGTAGGTGCAGAATATGCCCACATCTCTTAACAGTTTATTTTACAAGAGTTTTTCAGACTCCAGAAGAAAAATGCTGTTTGGCTGAGGGTGAAACAACATTTTATAAAGATTCTTTTTTTAGGACTTCAAAAATGCAAAATGCGCAAACCACTAGGATTTCGATTTAAGTGCTGGAGGAGTTTTTAAAAACTTTTCACCCACACCATTTTACTGCAGAAAGTTGTTTCCCCCAACTACATCTCTAATAAAATGTTATTTTCACACACACACATACACACACAGCCAGTTATGTGTAGTGGCTAAGAGCGGCGGGCTCTAATCTGGAGAACGGGGTTTGATTCCCCACTCCTCCATATGCAGCCAGCTGGGTGTCCTTGGGTCAGTCATAAGTTCTTTCAGAGCTGTTCTCTCAAGGGCAGTTCTTGAGAGGGCTCTCTCAGCCCCACCTACCTCACAGGGTGTCTGTTGTGGGTAGAGGAAGGGAAGGAGATTGTAAGCCGCTCTGAGACTCTGAGTGAAAGGCGAGGTATAAATCCAACTCTTCTTCTTAAATTGGAATATTTGGGGCAGTCTTTGTGGTCTGAAGCTTGGGAAGCCAGGTGAGCTCTCTTGTGAATGGATATATTGATGCACACAGAGCTACAGTGGGAGAAACAAGAACAAGAGTGGGAAACAAAAATCATTTATGCCTGCTTATTTACTTGCACTAGTGGATTTTGCAGTTACCTACCCAGACAGACATCCCTTGGAGTTCAGTAAGTCTTAATTTCCTAGTAGGTGTGTACCGAATTGCCATCTCCAAAAGCCATGCAGTAATTTATATTGTGCCTAAACTGTGTTGTCACCTTTTATAATATTTTTCAGGTCCATGATGAGGAGTAAAAATATCGTGTCTGTTGTGTAACCAAAGGACAGAACTGTGATGGCACAGTCTATTACTTTAGTCCAAAGCTGAGGCAGAAGAAAACAGGCATCTTAAATAAAGATAAAATTTAAATTAACTGCTGTCCTTACTGTTTGACTTTTTCTATTTGATTTTCCAAGATTTGGGATTAAAATAGCAGAAAAAATAATGTCTGCAATGGCCATTAAACTGGATTAAGTTTCATGTTCATTTAAGGATGTGGGAGATGGACACACACTCCACTGGGAACTTTTTTTTCTGTAATGCTCACTGAAATTATTTTCATTGCTCTACAGCTGTGTTTCCTTTGCACTGGGCTTGTGTGGGACATGCCTAAGCCACTTCTGCAGATGTATTGGTCAAATAACCCACTATGAATGGGTGATCTGGAAGGGCCATCTAGTTTAAAGTAAGGGTGATTAACCACAAACAGTTCAGAGTATAGCAAAGGTTCAGTTCAAGCTTCTACATTCTTCATAATGAATTTATTTACTTCATGTATAAAATGCCTTTCTCCCCAATGGAGATCCAAAGCATCTTACATGGTTGTCCTCTCCTCCATTTTATCATTACAACAGCCCTGTGAGTTTAGGCTGTGAGTGTGTGACTGGCCCAAAGTCACCCTATAAGCTTCAATGGCATCGGGGGAATTCAAACCTGGGTCTCTCAAATCCTGGTGTGACACTCTAAGCATTACACCACACCAGCTCTAAGCAGAGCAAAATCTGATCTTTTGCAATCAAATATGCTACATGAAAAATTGTTAAAGAATAACCACAGACAAGAGTTGCCTGCCATAAACATGGCCCTGTGAATCAAAGTCTTGTACCACTGATCTCTGAATAAGTTGCTGAGATAGGAGCAAGTCTATGAGAGAACTGTGTCAGAAAGAGGAAATGACTCAGTGGCCATCTAGTCTACATAGAAATGGAAAAATTTGGCTAAGTTTGAGGAACTTTGTTTAAAAATTTAATGGAAATTTTCATGGCTGTTACAACACTCTCCTGCATTACCAGAAAAAAAGAGAATGTCATTCAATCTGGGAATGAATGCAAGTTCTTTTGGGATCATTTCCATTGTAGGTTTTTAATTGGTGGGGGGAGAAGAGTGGGCACATGCCTGGGGAACACAAATGTATACGCAAGTGTAATAACTAAACTTTGCCCAAGCTACATTTAAGCCATGCAAAAGGTCTTCCCATTCATAGCTGGCCACCCAGAAAAGATGGACAATGGTTAATTTCTTGTACTGTTAGGTCAGAGACAAAAAGCATAGATGTGTTTTTAGTGTAACAAGAAGCGATGCCTTGACAGAATTAAATGCTCCTCCATGCATTTTGTCAAACATAAGTCTTGTATTCTGACAAGCTACAAGGAAATAATTATGTACTGGTGATTCCACACTATTAGCACATTCTTAAGAGAGTAAATGACAAAAGAGAAAGCTTTGTCTTTAACTCTGGAAAGTGTACCTCTGTCACTGAGTTCCATTTTTCCTTGTCAGTAGACAAAAGTGTCATGAATGCATAATCTATCTTGCACAAGGGAAGCTCTTTTTCATTATCCAACTTTTGTATTAAAGTATGAGCCGTGATGTTATTTCCAGTGCTTTACTAGCCCGTTAGTCATTTCTGTGTTACATGCCTCACACTGACAGCTGGGTGAAGAGTAACCTATGGACTTAAATGCATTATTCTTAATAATTGACAAGGCAATTAAGGATTTAGGCAGTGAAAGTGTCCTTGGAAAGACTGGGACCAGATGAGACTCTTCATTTCCAGCTTTCCTTTGAACTAAGCCCAATCATTGTCCACATACTGGGATTAATTATTTATATGTTTGCTCTGTGAAATTATTAATCCAATGGCTAAATTCCAAATAACTACATGTTTCTCCAAAAAAGTACTGTGTTTTACTAGAGCCATGGAATCACTTTAATTTACATATACTGCCCATTTACTTTAGTCCAAAGCCAGCATTGTGACAAAAAGGGCCCTTGTGGTATTCAATAACAATTCCTGAATCAAAATGGAGAATTGCCCCAGTTTTTACTACCATACATAGAAGTCTCCCAAATGTATCAAAGACCATGTTAAGCTTCTTGGTTCAATTTACAGTGTTGATAATGACAATGAAGTATCTGCCTCTCTGTGCTGTCTAGGAATCATAAAACAGATGGCCGAAAAGTTTTCAGCCAGTCTAAAGAGAATGAAGTTTGTTTTGTACAGGGGAGAAAAGTTGGCTTGTACGATGTTGTTACTTCTCAGATCCCTCTGGCTTATCTGTGTTGTCTTAATAAATTAGCAGGTGTCTGTTCATAAGTAGTGTGATCCCAAGTGGGTTTAAGAGAGCACGTCCCCAGCCCACCACCCCTTTTGTGCCCTCACCATCCAAGAGCCCTGCTTTACTGGAGGACCTTGTATGTCTTACTTCATCACTGGCTGACTGTATTTTATTTATTTAAAACATTTTAATGATGCATTTCCACCCAACTAAGTGTCCCCTAGATAGTGAATAATCAAAAACATTAAAATCAGCTTTAAACATATGCACATACATATTTAAACAGGAAGGAGAGAAAGCAACAAAACAAAAGTGTTCACCTGCTTGCAGAAGACAATGATAATGGAAGACACTCAAATCTCTCTGGAGAGGGAATTCCATAATTTGGGGGCCATAAATCACCATAAGTCAACTGTGATTTAATGATACTTTCCACCACCAGTTACTACTTCAGGAGCCATCACAGAATTATATGTAGTTCTTTTTTTAATATCAGTTTTAAAAAAATTAAATATAGAGAAACAAGTAACAGGAAGAGAAACTAGAACAATAACAATAAGAGCAGTCTGGTATGCAATGTCACAAGATTTTTTGGCTCGCCCGCGGAGCCAAATGGACCCTATGCGGCTCCAGACGGCTCTGCGGGATCCAAGGCCCCCTGGCGGCACGTTGGATGAGCTAGTGGAGGATTAGAATTGCCGACTCTCCTCAGCCATCGACGTGATCGCTCCCAGGCGCCCTCTCCGCACTCGTGATAGGCGAGCGCCTTGGTATACCCAGGAATTGCGCTCGCTGAAACGAGAACTGAGAAGGCTAGAGAGACGGTGGCGCCGTGCTTGCGACGAAGTGTCAAGAACATCCTATAGGACGCTTATGAGATCCTATGGGATGGCAGTCAAGGCCGCAAAGAGGGACTTCTATGCGACCTCGATTGCGTCTGCTAGCTCACGCCCGGCCCAATTGTTTAGGGTAATTCGGTCCTTGACAACTCTGCCTCAGGGCAGACAAAATGTTAGTGAATTGGATATTGGCTGTGAGGCATTTGCGAGCCATTTTGCAGATAAAGTCCTGGCACTCCGCCGCGACCTCTCCGCCACAATTGATACAGTTAGGGAACTCGAGGCCCCTTGCACGCCTTTGGGGCCGGGTTTAGAATGTTTTGACCCACTCAGCCTGGAGGAGGCTGACAGGTTGTTCGTATCTGTCTGCCCAACCACATGCGACCTTGATCCATGCCCCTCCTGGCTGATTAAAGCTGGCCATGAGGGGTTTCGAGGGTGCACTGCGGGAGATTGTCAACAAGTCCCTCTTTGAGGGATGGTTCCCCGGAGCACTCAAGGAAGCGATGGTCCGCCCTCTCCTAAAGGAACCAT